>NC_048225.1:64139723-64208283 GCF_002007445.2 Ailuropoda melanoleuca
CAGTGAACGGAGAGGGGCAGGGGTATTGCGGGGTCTGGGGCGCCCGGGGACCCGGGGTCCTGGCCGGAGGTGCCAAAAGGTATGCAGTAATGTGCGGCCGGGGATAGAAAACTTACCTTGCGCGCTGGGCTACCACCCGCATCCCACAAGTCTGGCGTTAATTAGCCTCCAAAGTGCCAATCGTTACATTAACTCCGAATCTGGTATGGATCCTAAACCTTTTTTTTCCTCCAAGTTATCATTATTGGTTAGTTGGTTTCCTTCCTTTGAGGTCGAGAGTTTAAAGAAGTCCATTGAAGTTCCCCATTTTGCAGTGTGGTCAAGTATTTCTTAAACTGATACTAGGCTAGCCTAACTTACCAGGTTAATTTAAGTGAATTTCCATTTTTAAAACACGGTCAGTTAAATTATAATAAACAGGCTTTTGCATTGATAATGCAGCTCTGGTCGCAAGAGTTCTCGTTTTCTCACAGTTATAAACTACAAAACACTCAGGTTTACTACTTAAAAAAATAAAAATAAAAGCTAATACATTGAGCTTCCTCAGACATTCACATCCAGTGGGAAAGTTTTCATCAGAGCCTTTGCTGAAAACAAGTTCTGACATCAAATTGTCTTGTCATGGAATTTTCGTGGAGATCTGAGCTACAGAAATGCACATTGCACCCCAAAGTCAGAAAACCTGATTTTTGGTAAAGCTGTAGACCCGCATTGTCCTAATGTTTAAGGTAAGATCATATTAACCCGGCCTCATTTTTTTGCAGATGACCCAGAAATGAAAACACTACTCCAGGTAGAAGGGTCCCTAAGATAGTCACTATTCCTAATGGCCAAGCAGTGCTATGCTGTTAGTTCTCATCTGTCCTGCCCAGGACCAGGATTTCACTGCACTTCCCTTGAGAGACGCGTTTCCTGGATCATTTCCGTTTATGAAATAAAAGATTCTCGTAAACACACACACACACACACACACACATTGCATTTTAAAAGTCAGGTTTATAAAGCCTCCTAACAAAATGAAGTTAAAAGATTGTAAATCACTAGAATGAGCTGAGTTAACATTCTACCTTATAAATCACCAAAAACATTTTTCAAAACGACTGATTTTGACCTCAGAGAAACTAAGCAATACTTATTGTTTATTTCTAGTTAGTGGACAGAAGTATGTTGGAAAAACAAGATTAATACCTAGGTTACTTTCTCGATAAAGGAAGGATTAGTACTTTCCTCTCATTTTTCTTATAGAGACTACTAAAAGTGTGTATATTGGGGAGTGGAGAATTTCCAGGGTTAGTTCTCAGAGAGATCCTTGTCAACTACAATTAGCCAGTTGTAGATTTTCAGAAAATATAAAGTCAGAGTCACTTAAAGAACCATGTCTTGGCACTGCTGTCAGTAATGTAGCCATGACTGGCACAGTTCCCTCCTCCATTTGCAAGGAGAATGTGGCAGTGGGGAAGCAAAGCCCACGGCCTGGGCAGCTGACGCAGCCAGAGACCACACTCGGGGCCAGGAAACCTTGCACGGGAAATATGCATGGGACACAGGACCCTCATCAAGGGTCTTTGCTTCTGCTTTCCAGAGGATCTGGGCTATGAGGACAGAAACGGTTCTTTCAGGAAGTAGGTCTAGGCACAATTTCACGTGGCATGAGGAAATCCAGTTGGACTCCTTGGGTACTGTTTTTTTTTGGTTGTTTAAAGATTTTATTTATTTGAGAATGAGAGAGTGTGCACACACGAGGGGGTAAGGCAGAGGGAGAGGGAGAAGCAGACTCCCCACTGAGCAGGGAGCCCGATGTGGGGCTCCATCCCAGGACCTTGAGATCATGACCAGAGCCGAATGAAGGCAGACGCTTGCTTAACTGAGTGAGCCGCCCAGGCGCCTGGTCCTGCTTTATAAGGGACAAGGTGTTTTATGCTGCAGCTGCAGAAAGCCTTTCATGATGTGGACGTACCCCAGAGGCCATCTGATAGCACATTTCTACTGATGGTGTTTGATCTGAATCATTCCTATTCACAGAAACGGAGTTCGTGGTTACCACGGTGGAGTAATTAGGTCCGTCTCGATAACGACTTTTGCATCGTTATTTGAAATGCTTATACTTATGTCTATTTGTAGCACTTACCTGCTTCTTTTTTCTTACTGGTTCACAATCAGAAGGCACAACTTTGAAGACAGGGATCCCAGTCCCCTGCTATCCTCAGCTTCAATGGAAGAACTGAAGCAAAGGAATATCTTCAGCAATTCTGCCCAAATATTCAAGCTACACACTACCGAGAGCTGTTGGATACGTATTCAAGCCAACTCTGTACAACCTTCAAATAAATCTATGTCAATTACATTCTGTCTAAAAACAGAATCACATATACTTGTCATTCATGTAGGAGTGTGTTCTGAATAAACTAATTCAACAGACTACTGTGCTCCAAAGAGGTTTTAGGTTGTATAATCAATGAGGATGCTCTTGCTTCAAATAAAGTGAAGAAACTTAAAATAATCATGCAAATTTTGCTTTGCATATTTAAATGTATGCAAATTTAAAATGATTAAAATACTAGCGTCCATCTCAAATATTTTATATCTTCACCCTCAAACGTGTTTTACGCAGATCTGATTACTCCCATACCATAGGAAACAAAGATTACCGTGATCTCAAAGTGAGTCTTTGAAGACAGGCCCTGGGAAGGCAGACAGACAAGTGTTTCTTCAGAGCCCAGACTTAGGGTCCTGGACAAGGGGCGCCTAGGGGGCTCAGACACTTGATTTCAGCTCAGGTCACGGTCTCTCTATCCCCATAATGTTGCATTTCCCCCTCCCGGAGCCCAACAGCTGCCATTCAACTTCCGGTCTCTAGTCCTCCAGCGGCCCCAGGGACCTCCCATCCATCCGTGGATGTCCTTTCGTGACTGGTTTATCCCAGTTGGCACGGTGTCCTCGGGTTTCATCCATGGGGTAGCAGATGTCAGAATTTGCTTCTTTTAAAGACTGAACAATATTCCCTTGGATGCACGTGGCCCATTTCACTTAGCCACTCATCTAGCCATAGACACGTGGCCGCTTCCATCTCTTGCTGCTGTGAACACAGGGGCAGAATTCTAGCTGCTTCCAGTTCTCCGGGGTATACATCCAGAAGAGGAATTGCTGGATCATATGGTCATTTTACGCTACATTGTTTTAGGAACCGCCATACACGGTAGCTGCACCCATTTTTTTAAAAAAGATTTTATTTATTTATTTGACAGAGAGAATGAGCACAAGCAGGGGAGTGTCAGGCGGAGGGACAGGGAGAAGCAGGCTCCCTGCAGAGCAGAGAGCCCCACGTGGGGCCCGATCCCAGGACCCTGAGATCACGACCTGAGCCAAAGGCAGATGCCCAACCAACTAAGCCACCCAGGCGCCCCATGCACCCATTTTTATATTCCCACCAACAGTGCACTAAGGTTCCAAGGTCTCCACAGCTGCACCAACGCGTGCTTTTTTCTGGTTTTTGCTTTTTTTTTTTTTTTTTTGGTACCCATCCTAATGGGAGAAAGCTGGTCCTACCAATGTTCTAATAAAATAAATATTTCTGATTTAAAAATACTTGTATTATATCATACATGCTTAGTCAATCCCAAGGGCACCCTGCAAACTCTGACTTAGGATGTGCACATTAGATTAAGCACTATTGCTGGAACCCACTCAACGGTATTCGTGCCATATGCTTTTTTTTTTTTTTTAGCACAACACTAGATGGCTTCCAGTGCAGCGCAGTTCAAAATCTTGCTAACTTCCTGAGGTCAAGGCTTAGTGTGAGAAAAATGCTGGCAAGCCTGTGAAAAACTCTTCCAATTTCCTAAGGCAAATATGATTTGAGAAAAGCTGAAATATGAAATATTAACAAAGGTAAATTAGTATAGAAGCACACTATTGGCTCAACTCACTTCATCTCAGTTAAGTCAGGCAGGGTGGAGGAGAGAGAGCCTCATGGGACTGTCCTTTAGGAAAAAAACAAAAGAACATTTCTCCGAGGGGAGCTGTGTTAGCACATGCTGGTTAACCCTTCGGGTTTCCAAGGAGGAGAGAAACGTGTCAAACCCTGTGGACCCAGTTTTGCAAAGCAAGTGTTTTGGACGCATAAGCATACAGAGTTCAATGTTAATCTTCCTCTGAAATATACACCAGCTCAGGGTGGTGGGGGGGCGCTGGGTGGCTCAGCCGGTTTAACGTCTGCCATCGGCTCAGCTCATGATCTCGGGGTCCTGGGATGGAGCCCCGCGTTGGACTCTGTGCTCAGCTGGGAGTCAGCTTGGGATTCTCTCCCTCTACTCCCTTCCCTTGTGCGTGCACTCTCTCTGTCTCTCTAAAATGAATGAATGAATAAATAATAAATGAATAAATAAATAAATAAATAAATAAAAATCTTTAGATATACGCAGGGAAATGGTAGCCAAGAGAGAGGATGGCTCTCTCTCAATTCCAAGAGTCCACGCCAAAAACAGCTGGAGGAATTCTGTCAGCGGGCTTCAGAGTCAGGGTAACATGCGTTGGGGCCCCCGCCTCTCCGCCAACACCGGGAACCATAGGCAAGGTACTTAGGCTTCATTTTCAGACTGTTTCCTTATCCATAAAATAAGAAAAATAATAGCCATTATTCCCCGGGCTGTTGCAAGGTTTAAATTTAAAAAGTAGTAATCACGAAATACTTCTGATTCCGTGATTTATTAATTTTATTCATTCAGCAAAAATGGATTGAACTCTTATGATGAAAGAAATTTGAAAACAAATTTTAAAAAATTTTTACAACAAATTCTAGGAATGCCTGGGATTTTTTATGTTTATCAAAATATGGTACAAATTAGTGGGGGGAGGATGAAATGTCCTGCTTTTAGGGGATTCTTTCAGTAAAGTTTTCCAACAAGGCCCCACATGCTGTCGGACAGTCAGACTGCCTGGAAAAGCAAGTGGAACCAGCATGCTGTTGTTGAGAGCACAGCACACCCACCCCCAGGCCGGGGACCCGTGGTTCCTTTGCCATCCCTCAAAGAGTTTAGAGTAACTAAAGCGGAAAAAATGTCTCTCCCAGTGTTTGGAAGTAACTCACAATCCAAAAGTATTCCCCCTAAAAGTACTCATAGTGCTTGGTCATTTGACAGTCGCAGAGTGATGCCAAAATGCCAGGGACCAGTTGGCAGAAAGTCCTACGATGGCTTGAGCATGCTCTTTGCCCTCCTCCCCCNCCCCCCCCCCCCCCCCGCCCCGCCGACACACACACACACACCCCGAGGCCTCTGTCACAACCTCAGCCTTTAAATACATTTTGCAAAAAGGGATGCAACTCACAGCAGGGCCTTTGAGACTTCCCCCACAGGTCTGTCCCTGAGGATGGACCTGAAGCTAGGGAAAGAAGACGCTGGCCTCAGGTAGAGAGGGAGGGACGTGGGGCACGGGGAGGGCGCAGGACATGGCACTTGTGGGCTTCGAGGCAGGACTCAGGGCTCCTGAAGCTCACATCCATGCCCGCACTGGAATGAACTTGCTTTGTCTGGCTGTAGGCTCCGGAAGGTTTCATGATGAGTTTCGCCTTCCGTCGGTGAGATCTGAGGCGTTTTTAAATGTTTATCACTCCCAATGCCCTTGTGCCAAATGTTAGAAATTCTGAATACACTTTGTTAATATTTAATGACATCCCGGAGCTCCTCTCCGGGCTCAGCTGCTGCTGGTGGGGGCAGGGGGTAGTTCTGTTCGTATTTCTTTCAAGGAGGGAGCGGTTTTGGGGCTCCTGGGTGGCTCAGTCAGTTAAGTGTCTGCCTTGGGCTCAGGTCATGATCCCAGAGTCCTGGGATCAAGTCCCGCATCCACTCTGAGTCTAAGCCCAGCTCCCTGCTCAGCAGGGAGACTGCTTCTCCCTCTCCCTCTGCTGCTCCCCCTGCTCATGCTCTCTCTCTCTCTCTCTCAAATAAATAAATAAAATCTTTTTTAAAAAAGGAGAGAGTGGTTTTAATCGGCAAGCAAGGATGGTGGAGCAGGGATGCCTCACGAGCTCACCGTGGATGGACACACAGGCAGGCTCACACGTGCAGATAGAAGTCCGCGTGTCTGTACCGCCCGGCTCAGGAGCCCTTCCAGAAATTTCTGGCATCAAGCCCACGAAACCGAAAGCAAAGGGGCTGGGAACTCTTCCTCTGTTTGTCAGGCACCTGAAGGAGCTCAGAGAGAATAAAACAACATCTGACCTCTTTGTTTTCTGTTTCAAGTTTTTAAACAGGAAGAACAGGAACAGGAAGAAAGAACAGGAGGAAAAATAGCTCCATTTGCAGGAGAGTCGCCCAGCAGGGTCTGGGCACCTCCTTTACTCCAAGGCTCCCTGGAGGAGGGGGTGGGCCCCCAGCAGGATGCTCTTGGGAGCCCCTCAGAGCCCTGGGAGGCCGTCTGGGTGCACCAGGTCCCACGGGGCCACCAGAAGGGCCCGTCTTGGCCAACAGGCCTCCCATGTCATTGTTTTAGTGGCCTTTGTGTCCCCGGCACGGTATAGGCCCACAAAGATCTGTTGGGTGGATAAGAAACAAACATAGGCAGGGACAAAAAAGGCTAAAAACGAGTCAGAAGAGGAGAGGAGGAAATGGAGGCAAATGGGCCACCCTGGGAGGCTGGGCCTTGCTTCAAGGACACGGACATCCTGGCTCAGACAGGGACTGGACCATGAGCATCCGCCCAAGTCGCTGCCCAGCAGTGCAGCTCCCATGGCCTCACCTGGGGAGGGGTGCGGGAGAGCTGGCCGAGTGCAGGGCAGCCCTGAGACGCGTTCAGGGTGGAGGCAGGATTGCACATTCACAGAGATACACTAGAGGGGAGACAGAGCAGGGACCATGGGAGCTGACACCGCCTGCACCTGCCGGCTGCCCACGTGCAGGAGGGATGTGGGGCCTCGGAGAGGTGCCAGGGACTGGGAGGCCAGCCAGGCACAACTCAAGCCCCACCTGGGTCCCAAAGAACTGGGATAGGATTCAGAGACGCTTCTGTGGATCCCTGAGATCCACAGCTCTGTGCCTGCGGTCAGCAGGACTGGCTACAGGAGGAGGCCCACTGGTGCAGCCAGTGGGCAGGCGAGCTGGGGCCGGGCTGCAGAGCTGGCCTCAGGGGTGGGGAGGCCTCACTCTGACTTCATTTCCTGGGGTGCAAGGTCGTTGCAGGCCCTGCACGTGAGCAGGAAGTGGGCAGGGCCCCTGTTCTGCCTGGTGGGTCATGAAAGAAGAAACAGACAAGTCATAACCTCTGTGGTCTGGTTTATGTTGCAACACGGAGACCAGGAAGCTTATCTTGGGGGAGGCCGAGGTGCCAACATTGGGAGGCCGGGCCTCGGCTGCTGGAGGCCGAGGGGGTGGCCAGCCTTTGTCCTGCATGGGAAACGCCAGGTCCTGGCACGGAAACGTGCCCCCAAATGTAATCATGTCATCAGAATGGGCCCGTCAGAACACAGTTTACAAGAACGGTATTTTTTTAAACACAGAAGGAGTTTGAGTCTCTCTGAAAACCAACAGCCCCTTCCCTGAGCTTGACGTGAGTGAGAAGCAGCTCGAGTCAGTGGGTGACAGGAGGTGGGGACACGTTAACGCCCTTGGGTGGGGTCACAGGGCACCCCAGCAGGTAGAGCCAACCTGTCCTTTTAAGTCTGTGAATCTGGTGGGTCTTGAAACCGTGTCGGGCTTCAGACAGATGGTCAGGAATGGCCACCTGGATCACCAAGAGCCCACTTACTGCCAGAAAGTACGACCTGCAGGCTGGCCTGGGGAGCCGCCTGGGAAGGGACCAGGGTTTCAGTGGGGATGCTGGTTAAGGACAGAAGTACGGACGCTGAGTGACAGGGAGACATCCTGGTGGAGCCTCAAGAGGACATATCCTCTGACAGCCACACTGAAGTCCCCCTGAGCTGCAGGCTGAGCGAAGCTCCCCGGCTCCCAGGGCTTCGGGAACCATCCACGGCTGGCGAGGAAACCAGCATCCCCGCAGCTCTCTGCCACCTGCCACCTGGTGGGCCGGTAGCGAAGACTGGCCGAGCAGGACTGGGCGTGGCCCTGCCGCGCAGATGGAGGGAGTGTTTGCTCCTCATCTGCGCACACAGCCCCTCCAGAGTGTCTCGTCGTTCCGAAAGATGAAACACCATCAACCAGATTTCCAAGTGCACCCCAACGTGGCCACTGTTGCTGCTGCCGCCCCAGGAGCGCTACATTGCACCTTGAGGGGCGCCCCAGGGTGACCCTCAGAAGCACTTTGATCTTCATTAGCATTTGGGATTTAAAATAAATACCCAGTCCCTGGGGCAGGGAGGCAACCTGGGGAAGTCCCAAGAGGTGGGGCTCTCAGGGTCTGGGGCCTCCAGAGGCCACATGGGGAGCTTAGCCGGGTGTGTCCCGGAAGCCGGTCCCCGGTTTGGCAGGACTGGCTCTGTTTGGCTTCTGAGAGCAAGGACACCCGTGCGCGGGGCTCTGGGGCTGCTACGTGTGAACACACACGGCCTTAAAGCTGCAGGAGGATGATGCCATTTTGCGCAGGGTGAAAGGGGATGTCTTCACACAGGGGAGGGGAGTACGTCTGCAGAGACCCCCCAGTCCCCAGCCTTTGGGTCGAGGCTGAGGGGACCTCCTGGGGGAGCAGGGGAATGAGTCCCAAGTCCGGCCCAGAGAGGAGCAGGTGCTTCTGCCTCTGGATCCTTGCTGTCCCCAGGGGCCCGTGCCCGGGCTGTGCTTGCCTTGAAAGGGCACCCTGCCAAGCAGCTCCCGCAGCATTTGGGAAAAGTCCCCTTTCCGGGACAGCACTCATCCTGCAAATTAAAGGGTTCATGTCAGAGACACTTTAAATCATGCAAAATGTTGTCACCAGCTAGACAATATGATACAGTCGGCACCCTTGAAGGGACGGCACGGCGAGCCCTCGGCCCAGTCCTGGTGCCGCGAGCCTGTGGTGAGCCTACAGCCCTCGGGACACCAGGGAAGGGGATCGCGGGGTCTTGTGGATCGATGGTGGACAAAGGTCCACTCATTCAGGCATCTATTGAGCACCTGTGGTGTGTGGCCGCTGGGTGACGGCCTGGGCACAGCCGAGCGGGAGAGACCGACAGGGCAACAGGCCACAGCGTGGGGACATTCCAACAGGACCCAGCAGGTTGGGGAGATACCAGTCCCTGCGAGTAGCCCCTCCTTGGAGATTTCCCCAAAGAAGCTTTGCACGGGGCCGGCGGTAGGATCCCTCCCTTTCTGATTTCTTTCCTTTTCTGGCAGTCGAAAAGTTCTGTCCCACGCACGTCAATCCAGGCTAAACAGATTTCTCCTGTAAGGCTGTGGCCCAGGAAAATCCTTCCCCAAGAGGGAAGAGGAGCTCGCTACTCCCTCTTCCTACCTACACCTCCCTCCTGGCCTGAGTTGCTGAATTAGGGGCAGCTGGGGCTGCCTGGGCCTCATCTTGTGCAAAATAGAGAGAAAACAAAGCAGAACAAAACGCCCCCTGGGGGCAGGAGGCCTGGCGCACGGCTGGATCTCAGTGCGCATCCCTCTCCTGGAGCCCTGGCCTGGTTGTCGGTGGTGCCTCGGGCAGGATTCGGGGCATCAGAGTGGACTTCTAGCACAGCGGCTCCCAGAAGGGAGGCCCTGAGACTGCGCTGACCCTTCTGGAGGCCCTCCGCAAGGAAGAGACCCCACTGAGGGTGTCCTCGCCACTGGAAATATGATTACCATTGAACCAAACCCTTGGGCTGCTTCGTCTGCTAGAAACTGGGCAGGGGATGAATAAAAATAAATTTTCATGGCACTCTGTAGCCTTCAGGGAGCATTCATGGGCGGTTTCTCCTCTGATCCTCACAAAATCCGATGGGGTAAAGGGGCAGACCCTTCTCAGCCACTTTGTACAAAGGGAAATGGATGGCGCAGACCAGCTCCCAGGGCCGGCAGGAGGTGGAGTGCGATGCAGCCGGAAGCCGGGCCCGTGGACATCTCATTCAGGGCTCTTCGGTTCCTCTGCACTCAACAGCCCCCTGACCGGCCCCCTTCTTCTGCCCTTGCCCTGAAGGCTTGATTTTCTCTTCTGAAAATATGACGTCCTGTCACTTGTCTGCTTCCCATCTCTCATGGTGCACAAAACCCTTCCGAATCTGCCCACCCCTCCGTCCTTCACTGGCCTCACCCCCCTCCCCGCCCCTCTGCGCACTCCGCTCCAGCCTCCCCAGTCTCTTTGCTATTGGCTTCTATCTCAGGGCCTTTACACATGCTGCCCTCTCTGCTAGAACACTCCCCAGATACTCTGTGGCTCTCTCCCTCTCTTCTTCAGGTCTTGCCCCCAGGTCACCATTTCGGTGAGGCCTTTCTTGACCACTCTGTTGAGAAATACAACTCACCACCAACCCCGCACTTCCTTTCCTTTCCTCCATGGCACTTCCCATCAGACATATATATGTCGCTCCTTTTACCTTCCTCGGTGTTTAAGACTAGAAGAATAGCTCCCGCAGTGCAGGGGGGTTGCCTGCTTTCCCAGCCCTAGAGCAATGCTAAGGGGCATAGCAGGTGCTCCCTAAATTCTAGGGGAACGAATGGCTGTAGAGACTCCACTTGGATAGTAAGGCATAGATTGTCCCTTTCTTCACAAGGACAGAGGCGGCTGTGGTGTAATCAGATGTCTCTTGAAAGGCAGCGTGGCGACGGAACGATACTCATTTGCGGCCAAGCCCCTGCGGGCCAGTTGCCTCCTTCACAAGGCTGAGCAACTTCACGCGCTGGTTCTCTGGAGATGAAGAGCTGAGACTCTCCTTTATTCTGGCAGAACACTGGCTCCTGGAAAGTTTCTAAGAACCATGCCTGTCAGAAACCTTCAGACATCACTCTGTCCCCACCTGTCGGACTTGGTGGGGGTAACATGAGACCCAGTGAGAGGCCAGGAGAGGACGCCAGGTGGGCTGGAGGAGGAGCCCCGAGCGTGCATCCCCACCACAGCGCCCCCTCCAGGGTCCAGGAGCTCAGTGCAGGCATACGAGTGTCCAGGATCCTCGGCTCCCAGCGCGCGCATCTGCCCCATGTGGCCGGAACAGGTGTGTGCACCCCCCACCGGGCCAGGAATGCAGGCTCTTCACCTGGTCCTGCTCTGGCCTGGTCCAACCCCAGCCCCAGCCGGCCAGGTCCCCTGCAGGGATGAGACGGGACGCGGTGCGTGCCAGAGGGGCACAGGGCGGCCATGGTGATGGACCCTCTCCACTGAGGCCTCGATTTCCTCAATCAGTACAATAGAAACGTGCTTCTCACACCCATGTTGGCCGTAGCAGGACGCACAACAGCCATTACTCACAACGTGTCCACGCACAGGGGACTGGACGAACAAAATGTGGTTTACTGTGTGTCTCCGACGGAATATTCTTCAGTCTTAAAGAAGAAGGAAGTTCTGACACCCGCTGCAACGTGGACAAACCACGTTATGCCAAGTGCAGTAAGCCAGCCACAGAAAGACAAACGCGTCATCCCACTTGTATGAGGTCCCTAAAATAGCCAAATTCATAGAAACAGAAAGTAGAATGGTGGGTGCCGGGGGCGGGGGGGGATGCGCAACCGGGGAGTGACTGCTGAACGATCACACAACCTGCATCTGAGAAGGTGAAACGTTCTGCAGATGGGCGCAGAACGCCTCTGGCCTACGCACTGCACGTGGTCACAAAGGTCAAGTATATGTATCTTTTACCACAATAAAACCACTTTTTTAAACTTCTAAGTTCAGTTGCTTAGAGGAAAATGTGTTTGGGTGCATTCCAGCTGCAGAATCTGTCGACGGGGTGTTGTTAGACACTTACTGGAAGGGAGGCGGGTATGGCACAGTGGGCAAGACTCTATGTTCTGGAGACACAGTTCCCACGTGGAGACCCCCGGATTCTCAGCGGGCAGCCATGTGACCTTTGGAAGGTCAGTGCCTCCAGTGACATATAGCAAGTCCTCCGGACAAGCACTAATTCTCAAGAACTGTTCTAGAGTGTGCATATATTCACTGAGAACTTTTTCTGGGCATGAAGAACTCGGATGGGAGCAGGCGGGAGCAGCACTGCCCGCGGGGAATGTGTCTTCTAACAGGAGAGTGATCAGAGCCCCCTCTGGCCCTGCCCCCTGCCCACTGGTGAGTAATAATAAAACAGGGTTATATCATGGAAATATCTCCAGGCAGGGGGCAGGAGACCATGACAAGAACACAACTAAAATCAAAATGGTCATTGTTGAAAAAGGATTTGGCTCACACCAGTTGAGGCCCCCTGCCCAAGGTTGGCTGGAGGGGCGTCCCCCATGGTCACCCTAAAGGACCACTTCCTGGGCACGCCAGAGGAACTTTGCGTGGAAGACTCCCTCTGGCCACTCAGGTCATAGCTGAAATGTTGTCTCCAGGAGCTCTTTCCCCCTCACCTGACCTCCAGTAGCCCTTCCCATATTCTTCCAGTCATTTCTGCTGCTTTCTGCAGAGTGCTTAATGGCATTCGATACCATCCTGTTCATTAGTGGCTTTCCCCCCTCCCTAGAGTGAAACTCCCCAAGAACAGGATCTTCTGTCTATACCGGATGGACACTCAGGGCACATTCCTGAATGATGAGGCCCAGTCATCTCCATGGTAATCCAGAAGTGCACTTGGGTTAGGCGCCCATCCATGGTCCACCAAATCCAGCCTGTCCACTACCTGACATTTCCCACCTAGTGACAGCCACCCATTCAGCCCGAGTGATGGAGACGTCTGCAGAACAGTGTGAGTGGCCACTCCTGCTGGCCCCCCACACAACCCACCCTTACAGCGAGTCTCAGGAGACCAGAACCAGTGTGTCAACTGCTCCACAGTCCACAGGGAATTACGAGAGCTCTTTAAGCAAAAGAGTGACCCAGATTATTATTTTTTTATTCAAGAGACCCAGAAGACTCCCCCAAAATCCTGGAAAAGAACAAAGATGGAGGACTCGTACTTTTTGATTTCCAAACTTACTCTCTGTAGTAATCAAGACTGTGTGGTACCGGCACCAGGATAGACATATAGATGGATGGGATGGGATTAAGACCAGAAATACACCCTTACATTTACAGTCCATTGATTTTTGACAAGCGTGCCAATACAACGCAATAGGGAAAGAACAGTCTTTGTAACAAATGGCGCCGGGACAGCTGGATATTCACATGCAAAAGAATGAAGTTGGACCCCTACCTCACACCATATACAAAAATTAGCTCCAAATGGATCAAAGACCTAAATGTAAGAGCTAGAATGATAAATCTTAGAGGGAAATATAGGCATAAATTTTGTGAGACTGGATTAGGCAATGGTTCCTTAACATATGATATCAAAAGCATAAACAAAGGAGAAACATAGCTAAACTGGACTTCATCAAAATGAAAAGCCTATGTACTTTCTAAAAGCCATTAAAAGACACTATCAAGAAAGTGAGAATACAACCCATAGAGTGGGAAAAAGTTTCCCAAATCAAATATCCATTACCAGATTTGTTTTGAAAATACATGAAGAACTTTCACAATTCAATAATAAGATAATCAATCTAATTTTAAAATAGGCAAAAGATCTGAATAGATGTTTCTTCAAAGAAGATACACCAATGGCCAACCAGCATATGAAAAAATATAACATTTGCATCGGGAAAATGTGAATCAAAACCACACCACTTCATACCCACTAAATAGAGAGTAAAGAGAGAAAAGAAGAAGAGACAAGAGACAGAGACATGCCAAGTGTGGACAAGGATGTGGAGAAAACGGAACCCTCGTCCTGGACGGAGAGAACTGTAAAATGGTGCAGGGGCTTTGGGAATTATTTCCTCAGAAAGTCAAACTTACAGTTACTATATGACTCCTCGGTATATGGAGAAACAGAAACATATGTCCGTACAAACACTTGTCCATGGATTTCATAGCAGCATTACTCAGAACAACTCACTGGGTGTCCAGTCCATCATCAGGCAAATGGCGAAAGGAAATGGGGCATATCTGAACCGTGGAGCATGACTGGCCAGAAGGAGGATGGGTGACATGGTACAGTCATGAAATCATCATGAGAGTGAAAGAAGACTCTCACAAAAGACCACACAGTGTATGATTCCATTAATTTAAAATGTCCAGAACAGGTGAATCCATACAGACAGATTTGTGGTTGCCTGGGGCTGGGGGTGGATGCAGAAATGGGGAGTGACTGTCAGGCTGGGGCTTCTCTTTGGGGGGAATAGAAACGTTCCAAAGTTGGTTGTGGCAATGGTTGCACAATGAATATATGACATACATTTTCAAATGAATGAATTGCACAGTATGTGAATTATCTATCTTAACAAAGCTGTTGTGCTTTTTTTAAAGATTTACCTATCTATTTTAGAGAGAGAGTGTGTGTGAGAGCGGGAGGGAGGGGCAGAGGGAGAGAGTCTCAAGCGGACTCCACATTGAGCGCAGACTCCTGGCCCAATCCCGCGACCCTCAGATCAGGACCTGTGTGGAAACCAAGAGTCAGACACTTAACCGACGAGCCCCCCAAGCACCCCAGCTGTTGTATTTTTTAAGGTGTTCTCCTGCTGGACTGGAGCAGAGACTGCAGGAGGGTGAGGGGACAGTAAGGAGGCTGTTGGGGTCGTTCAGGGTGGAAATGACAAAGGTCAGCGTCCAGGCTGTGGCAGTGAGGGTGCAGGACTGGGAGCAGAATCTGCAGGCGGTGGAGGGCGGGGAGGATTAAGAATGGAGTCACTGACCAAGCTTGTGCGCCTGGAGGTGCGGGGGGCTCAGGCTTACTGAGTACCACCTGCGGGTCCATGCAGTATCACCTTTATTTCTTCTTCCCCATATTTATGCTGTGAGACCAAAGCTTGGAGGGGTTCCGGGTTCCGTCTCACATCCCGGGTTCCCTCCTGTCCTCTCCTGGGTCTCAGGATGTCTGGGGGCTGGAAGGCGGGTGTGGGGGGGGTGGCAGCCAAAGCCCAGAGGGGCTGCGTTCAAGCATATAGAACTCAATTGGCCAAAGATACACGAAACAATCCCCTAAAAATAAACTCCCTGAAGAAAGCCCTCTTCTGGCTCCGTAGGCCCTGCCGTACCCTACAAGCGGGGTGCTGGGCTCTGGGGGAGCCATGTCAGGGGGGTGTCAGTCAGCTTCCTGCTCCCCTGTGGACCCTGACCCTGCATGGGGGTCCCTCTGCCCCCTGTCCCCTGCCAGTCCAGGGAGCACGCAGTGGGTCATCTGGGCCGAGGAGACCCGGGAACGTATCTAGCCTGCTCCAGGGGCTCAAGGCGTGGGGAGGACCAGGCAACGGGGCAGGTGAGGTCAGGCTCGGGTGCCAGGGAGTATGGGAGGGACAGAGGGACCCGCCTACACCAAGGCCCTGGGATCCTGGCAGCGGGGGCGGGGGGGAGAGAACCACCCCCAGGCTGCAGGCCAATTGTGTCAATAAAGTTTTATTGGAACACCATCCCGCCTGCCTTGTGGTGTGTCTGTGGTCGCTCTCCCCCAGCCGTGGCCGGCACACCTTGAGTCTGTGTCCCTGACCTTCTGCAGAGAAGGTCTGCCGCCCCCTGCTGTGGGACAGTCTTTCACTGCTGAGGAGAGAGAGGACCAGGCCTTGCTGGCTGCTGGAACTGGGTGGGGCTGGAGGCCGGCCATGAGCACCCGTGGCTGACCTGGGAGAAGCAGGTGCCGACCTGAGCCCTGGTGGTGAGGGCCAGGGAAGCTCGGCCGCACCGGACTGGCCAATCCTCCAATTGGCACTGGCTGCCTGAGACACTGGGTTGAGCAAGAGTGAAGATGTCATTCTGAAAAAAGGTGTCACTGCGTCCGAACCTCGTGTGGAGAAGGGCGGGAGCAGCTGGAGACATGAGGACCCCATCTTTTCCCCTCAAATTAAAAGGTGTTTCCATTGAGTTGGAAATAAATAAAGCTTGACTGCCGGAATTTTTTCTTTGCTGAAAAATAGAAGACGTCATCTTGGGATTTGCTCACGTCTGAAAATTCTGAGCCATTGCTTTGTCCCCCTTGTTAAGGACAGGCCCCTGGAAGCTTGTCTGGGCGTCGGTCCAGACATAGGCCCCCGCCTGCGAGTCCACCCTGCATCCTGAAGGAGGATGTGACAGAGATGGGGCCCTGAGGGGTGCGGCTGTGGATCTGGTGGGGTCCTGAGGTGCAGGGACTAGAGCGATGGGCAGAGTCCAGTGGGGGCAGCTCGCGGGCCGGGGGAGACGCACAGCTCGGATGGCGCGGGCAGCAGGGAAAGGCTCTTCCTCCCCGTCTCCTCTGTAACTGCTCGCAGGAGAAGGGACGATGCTGTCCCTGGGGGCAGTCTGGGCATCTGGGGCCCTGAGAGCAGGCCGGAGCTTGGGAGCAGGGCGGTTCAGGGAACGTGGTCTGGGGGGGACAGGAAGTAAAATCCGAAAAGTGACAGGACAGACATGACAATGCTCAGAGAAGGAGTCCGAAGCCTCGTCCTACTCTGGGTGAGCGAAGGGGGTATGGTGGGATCCTCCCATCCCCGAGACAGTGCAGAAGGACAGGTGGCCGCCGTCTGGCCCGCCCACAGCTTGGGCATCGAGTTTGGCTGCAAGTGCTCGGTGCGGGCGACTGTAAGAGTCACTGTCTGCATATAAGGATAAAGCGAGAGGAACATCCCCTTCTCCCACCGGGAAGGACATACAGGTTTGTGCTCCTCGGCCAGGCTCTCAGCGGGAGAAGGAGGGGCGGGTCGGATGCCAGCAGCTTCTTTGTGCCATAGGGCTGCCAGCCCAAGAGGAATCCCCTCAGGGGCCTTGGCTCCTCCAGAGGGAAGGCCAGACTGCCCAGGGACACGGCGACGGTCCCCTCTGTGGGTGAGTCCACAGAGCTTCCCGGTGCCAAGAACAGAGCAGGAGACCCCCGCACATGCCTGTGGCCACCCAGAGAGACCCCTCGGGGCGCAATATTCAGGGAACAGAAGGAGCCGCAGTGACCGTGCAGGACTATGGCCCAGGCCTTCCCCCCAAAAGCCTGGGACTCCCCGGGAACCCACGGAGTGGGAAGAGGTCCCCAGAAACTGAACGCGATGATCCCCCTCCAGGAGGTGCAGGGTTGAAGTCAGATTTGTTTAGTTTAGGAAATGGTGTTCACTGCTTTCACGGTTCAGCATTACAGAGCGGTTACATGGTTAGGCGGGTAATAGGGACCCTGACTCTTAACCCAAAAAAGGCAATTCATTGGAAAGAGAATGAGCAAGCAGGAAAGGCCTGAAAGTAGCATGGTGTCCGTCACTGGGACGCCAGCAAGGGCCCAGGAGACCGGCCCTGCGGCATTCCCCCAGGTGGGGGGCACGACCAGAGCACTTACACCATCAGAACCCTGCTGAGCCCTTGCCACATGCCGAGCACAGAGTGACAAGTTTACCTGGGCTGTTTAATCATCACGACAACCTCAGGAGGTGGGCGTTACTGTCGTTACCCCTGGTTTGCCGATGTGGGAGCAAGGCACAGAGAGGTTGAGTAACTCACTGAAGGTCACACAGCCAGGACCTGGAGAGCCAGGAATCTCTCCACCACTGTCCTGTGCTGCCTCCATTGGGAACTGGGCGGCTAGCCCGCTTGTGCCCCCTCCCAAACACTTGACAAGTCACCAGGGAGGACAGGCAGGAAAAAGATAGACAGGCTGCTGGCACACACCCGTGCGTGTTACAGTCTACAGTCATCTACAGTCTCATCTCAACCACACCATACCCCCCCCCCAGGACACTGAGCCCCAGCACGTAAGTGACAGGCCTGGGGCCAAGGCAGCTGCTAGGGGCGGTGCTAGGGCTGTCTCGCCCTCACCTCGGCCTCAGCAAGCGAGGGGAGGGGGGCAAGGGGGGTGCTGCAGGCTCCGTTGGTGCCAGGGCACCCAAGTCAGATAAGCACCAATCTCACGAAAGGCTTTTCTGATGAGACCTGACACTCGAAGCCACCAGAGGAGGGGCGTGGAGCAAGGTCAAGGTCTCCCTGGCCCAGGACGGTAAACCACCTGCTGAGCCTGCGGGGAGCCGCCCTCCTTGCTGCGGCCACCCCACCCATTTCCTGCCTGGGTTCTGTGTCAGGGTGGAGGGGGGGGGGTGCAGGCTCCGGAAGAGGACAGGGTAGGGCCGTGGCGGGGCAGGGCTGCAGAGAAGACGTTCCCGGCCCTGGGGGACAGTGCAGGGGCAGCACGGGGCCGCCTGGGACCCCTTCCACTCTGTCCCTGGAGGAGCCTGGGGACAGAGGTGCTGCAGAGAGAGGCCTGTGGGGCCGATGAGAAGAGGCCAGGACTGGCTGTCCCACCTGGAGACGAGAAGGAGAAGGAGCTTTCTGGCCCGTCGGACAGTGAGAATTGTGCCTTCTCTCTCTTGCTTGTTCTTCCAAACCAGAAGAAAGGAACTTGAGCTCCAGCAAGGGACTTGAGTTCCACCTGCTGGCTCTTCCTGAGGGGTAAGGGGGCCGAGCACTCGAGGGTGGGGATGACCTCGTCGGCCCTGGGCCATGAGATGAGTCGGGCCGGAAGTCCAGGAGGGAGGCCCTGAACTGAGCAGGCACGGCTGCGGGGGAGTGGGTGGGGGCTTCTCCAAAACCACGCACCTGCTCCTCGGCTCCTTCCAGAAACACAAGGAACTGAAAACCAGGCGCCTTGCTGTGGCCCAGAAGCGCTTCTTGCCCTCTAGGCTGTTACAACCCCTGGAGGTGTTACCAGGCAGTAGCAGGAGGGGTTTGGGCCAGGTGACCCCTGAGGGGCTTGCCAGCTCTGCCCCCACGACCGTGAGTTGAACCCCCTGCACGCACTATGCACAGAAAATTCTGGAAGGAGGAGAGAGTACAGCAGACTCAGAGAGGGCTTCTCTAAGACAGTGAGCCCGGCGTCTGCCCCACACCTACTAAATTAGGGGCAGGGCCCGGAAGGCGCATTTTAACAAGCTCACACCAAAATCTGAGGCCAGCAGCCCGTTTGCGCTTCCCGCACCGGAACCCTTGCACCTGCTGCGCCCCTCCCTCCACCTTTCCCCAGGTCTGCACTGCTCTCCCTCGACTCCACAGGGGTCTCTGCAAGAACATTCCTCAGAGGTCCTTCCTGACCCTCTGGTCTGACAGATGATCAGGGCACGGTGGGTCTAAGTATGTCCTGTGCACCGTTCGGGAAATACTTCTACTAAAAAAGTATTTGTTGGCAGCGTGAAACTGAAATTCAGCTGGGTGCCCTGTGTTTTTCCTTGCAAAATCTGAAATTCCTGAGGTGGGGGGACTCTGAGCCCCCAGCCCCCTGGGATAGTAGGGGCGTTGGCAGGTTGGAGCTCCCTGCTGCCACCGCCCCGCCCCGCCCCATCCTCTCCCCCACCCACCGGAAAGAAGGCAAACCACTTTCTGGGGCTACCTGGGCACCTGCAGAGGGGTGCATAGGGATTTCTGGGCCAGGACAGACCCACACTTTCTCTTCTCCCATCTTTCTGTCCCATCTTCTCCCATCTGCTCTGTTGCCCACCCCAAGTGCTCGGGCATTCTGCCGAGTCTCCAGGGGGCCACACGCCTCCATGGCCGGTGTGGCCTGGGCCGGGGGTTCCAACTCGGGGAACTGCTCCATGCGGGACCCAGAGCCCCTGCATGGACCATGAGCTCCCCGCCCCTGATGCCAGTAACCATGGCAACTCAGAGCCGGGGTGAGCTGGGGGTTGGTTTGTGTCCTCCCTCAAGTCCTAGCCCCCAGTACCCTGGAATGTGACCTCATTTGGAGACAGGCTGATGAATCCAAGACCCTGTGGGCCGGGCACCCCCCATCCCTCTGTTTACTCAGGTGGGGGCCCCCACAAGGACACATCGGTGGTAAACCCCAGGACACCCTGGGCTTCTCGGATCCCTTCACTCTTGTCTGAGAACAGCCTGGTCTTGGCTCAGGAAAGCCGCTGGTGCCAGCCGGGTGGGGGGCCCAGGCCGGAGCTGACCCTCCAGGTGGGGGTGCACCTGCTTTGACACCAGCCTTGCTGGGGCATTTGGGGACCAGCTGCAAAAAGCTCCCTGGGAGCCCGGAATAAGATTGTCGGGATGTGTAGCTGAAGGAAAGAAGTTGAGAGCAGCCAGAGTCAGACATACGTAAAGCAGCACGAAGATTGATCGGCTCTCCTGTCTGCAGAGCTGGTCTGTGCCCTCGGGACGGATGGGGAGGCCGCCCGCTCGCCCGCCGCAAGGCCGAGCTTCCTCTCTCCGCGTTAGGTTCGCGGCACCCCGCACAGCACCGAGCACGCAGTAGGTGCTCAACACGTGCCCAGCTCTCCCGTCCCGCTCCGAGGCTCAGAGGAAGGAGGTAATTTGCAGGCTGGGAGGCAGTCCACTCAGCGGTGGGCACTTGGAGCCGGAGCTTTCAACACCAGACTGGGTGTCAGGAGCTTCCGATTCCCGACCAGCTATCAGATAGCCGCTGCTGGGTGACCTGGGGCGACTCCTGCCCCCAGCTCTGCAAATGGGGGGGCCCCAGTCCCCAATGGGGGCAGCCTCCCACCCCACGAGCCCTTCCTGGTGTCGGGTTGGATTGTGGCACTGTAAAGGCCTCCCCAGGGAGAGGGCTTTCCAGGCACCTGCAGCAGAATGGGCCGAAGCTTTCAGAGGCCGGAGGGAAAAATCAGGGAGAACCCCCACCACCGACCAGCAACCAAGTCAGGGCTTCAGGGGCAAGAATTATAGGGAGCTGCTCTGGGCAGAATGTTTGTGCCCCCCCAAATTCGTAGGTGAATCCCACCCCCACGCCATGATGCCATGAGGAGGCCTCTGGGAGGTGAGTAGTCCTGAGAGGGCGGCCCTCTCCAGCCTCCAGAGTGGGGACAAATGTTCCCTGCCAATGCCTCCAGGTCCAGCTGCTTTGATGTGGACCAACACAGCACCAGACTGGGCTTCTTTTTAGTGGTTTTTAAGGAGATAAATGCCAGTTTTGAGTGACTGTCACCTTGTGCCTGCCTCGAGGACCCCCGAGCCAAAGGAAAATGCCAATGGGAGCAGGGGGGCAGCAGTCCTGGGGCTTGGTGACTGGCAGGAGCACCCCAGGTGTCTGAGGGGAGACCCAGCACCCCCAAGCCCGCGACTGGCCCTTCCTGCCAGTATAGCAGGACAGAGGGGACAGACACCATCGGCAGAGTGACCCGAGGCCAACAGGTGCCAGCACACTGGGCCTGGGCTGTGGGCAAGGACAGGCTGGAGGTGAGTGAGAGGCTTGGGCCCAACACTGTCACCCTGACGAAGGCAGTGGCCTTCCCACCCCACCTCTTCCTCTCGGAGCTGCCCGTGCCGGTCACACGGACGCTCCTACTCACGCCGTCTCTGCTGGACGCGAGATGGGAGGGACAGGACTGCCTGAGTTTTCTGCCCCGTCTGTACTGGGGTCCAGAGCCCAGACAGCTGGGAGACCGCCCCTCTGCACTGGGTGACTGGGGAGGGGCACCAGGGAGGGCCGTGCAGCCTAGACCACGCTCCCCAGGGCAGACCCCGTGCTGGGGTGGCCTCTTGGGGGAGCCCTGGGCTGTGGGGCTGACCTGGCTTCAAGTCCCGATCCACCCCTGGCTGGGGTCCGGCCAGGCCACTGTGACCCACTGGAGACCAGCCTCTCAAGAAGGGTGTTGCCCGGCACCAGGAGAGTGGTCGGCTGAGGCAGGGGTTGGCCCCGGCTTTGGAGCCAAGGTCAAGGTCGTCTTGTTGGCCCCTCCAGCCAGTGAACGGAAGGAGGCAAGGTTGGAGAGCCTGGCCGTGTCCACCCCGCGTGGGCCGCTCTGGGGGCCGTGTTGGTTCCTCCCACTCACCCTGCTGTCTCCCCTTTTCTCCCCCCACGCTGCCACCCCCACTCCGGCTCAGAGTCGGCCTCCTGGAGATGCTAACCCACAACTCCCTCTCCAACAGCCTCGTGCCTCGGTTTCCACCTCCCAGGTGCCTCAGGTCCAACACTGCACAACCGCAGGGTGACCCCCCAGCACCCAGCAGGCAGGGCGCCAGGAGCAGGAATGGGGCTCCCCACCCCTGGTGACCTCGGTGCCCACCTCATGGAGAGGCATCCACTAAAGTCAAAACACCTGAAGAGACCCAGGGGAGCAACAAACAAGGGAAACCAAGTTCTCCCAGGCACCTGCCCTGCCTGCCCCGCGCTCCCTCCCTCCTCCCCTGCTGGGGGTCAGGACGCTGACCCTCCTCACCCGGGGGTGGGGGAACACGCCTCCATGCTTGCCTCGTCCTCCTGCACAGGCCTGCCGCTCTGTGGTCACGTGCTCAGGGGGGGAGTCGCTCCGGCGGTCTGTCCCCAACTGCGGGGACACCATTGCCTCAGAAGCCAGACGCCCCAACCCTCCTCCCCTCACGGCCCTCCTGCCCCCAAGTCCTACCCCGCCCTGGCCACTGGTATGTGCGTGCCATTTGCTGGTGACTCCCCCAAAGTGGGGTACCCAGGGCCCAGCACCGCTCCCGGGAGGGGTCAGGTCAGCAGGGCCCACGACGGCTCCACACACACCTTCTTGGACACGCCTTGAGGTCCTGTCAGCTCTCCCGGACTCGGTGCTGACCGTGCAAAGAGCCAGCTGCACATCCCGTTCAGTTACACCGTGCACACCTTAGCCTGTTTCCTTAACTGTCAAACGGGGCGAGTAAAGTACCTGCCCAGCACAAGCCACGGCGGGAAGGAGGAGCGACGAGAACGGCCAGAGGCCGCCAGGGGGCGCCCGAGCACCACCGCCCAACACGGCGAGCCGGGGACGGGTTCCTCGCTGCACCTGCCACCTGCAGCGCCGGCCCAGGCACGCTGGCCGCCCCTGCCCCGCGCCTCACCTGCCCCTCTGGAAGGCCGAGTGCGTCGGGCGACCCACCCCCGGATGCGCATCCAAACCTCAGGTGCTGTGGCCCATGTGCAGGTGTGGGGACGGTCTGACCAGGAGGGATACACCTTTACTGAAAGAATGGAAATGACCCAGAGCCCGGCCACGGCCAAGAATATGACAGAGCTGAGTCTGGCTCTCTCCCCCACAGTCTCTTCTGCTCACCTGGCCTCAGGTGTCTCACGTTAGTCCTCACTGCCCCTCCCAACCTCGTTCCCGCTACCCTGCACAGGGTACCCACCAGCCTGAGAGCTCCCAGGACAGGGTCCCCTCTCAGGAGGACAGGCTGGCAGAGATGGGAAAGTAAAAGAAAGGGTCTGGGGAATGACACACGGGATATGGAGGCAGATATGTGAACTCCACCTCTCAAAAATGAAACAGGGCAAAACCTCTTTCTGGTCAGGGTGGGGAAGGGCACAGATGCTTACACAATCCCCCTGCCTCTTAGTGGGGGATGAAGTCAAGGGTCAGCATTTCGATCTAGCTTTGAGTAGAGAAAAAGTCCTGTTTCCAAAGTGTCCACCAGGACTTTGCAGCCAAGAGAATATCATCAGGACATATCTCTGATGGTTAATTTTATGTGTCAAGTTGACTAGGCCATGGGGTGCCCAGATAGTTGGTCGAATAGGATTTTGGTTGTGTCTGTGAGGGCGTTTCTGCATGATATTAATGTTTAAATCAGTAGATTTAACATAGATTTTAAAGCAGATTGCCTTCCCAATGTGGGTGGGCCTCACCCAATCCGTTGAAGGCCTGAACAGAACAAAAATGCTGAGGCTCCCAGAGCAAGAGGGAAATCCTCCTACTTGACTGTTTCTGAGCTGAGACATAGCTTTTTCTGTCTTCAGACTTGAACTGAGACATCAGCCCTTCTTGGGTCCTGAGCCTTCTGGCCTTCAGACCAGAACAATATCGTCAGCCCTCCTGAGTCTCCAGCTTGCTGACTGCAGATCTGGGGACTTGTCAGCCTCTGTAATCACTTGAGCGTGTAATCACATGTTATTTCTGTATATGATATTCCTTATAGTATATGTGCATATACACATATCCAGTTGGTTCTGTTTCTCTGGAGAACCCTGGCTAATGCAGGATCCTAATCAAAAGAGCAACACAGTTATCATCCTCATTCTCTTCTCTCGCATTGGCAGAGACAAGTCCTTTGGGCATATGGAGGAAAACGGTACATGTGCAAATGTGGTGAGTCAACATATCCTCTTTGGAGTCCGTCCTTGGAGACAACTGTACGCAGTGGAAGTGTCTTGTGCATACAAAGATGTTCATGGGGACATTGTGGTTCCCCCTTCTAGCACCCACTGTCCCCCTAGTAAAGAGGCCCCAGTGTCTGGTCAATCAGAGCGGTCTCCTGGCCATGACTGGCTCAGGGTTGGGCAAATGGCCAAGCCACGTCAAGTAGCATAAATGAGATTTTATTCAGATTTTGTAGGAACTGATTTAAAAAAAAAAAAAAAAGGACCTTGCTTTTTCTTCTGAGAAGGCTCTGGCAGCCACCTTGCCACCATGAGGGAGATGCCCAGCCTGAGAATCCAAAGCACAGAATAAAGTCTTACAGCCATTTATGCCCCAAGCCAGAGACTTCCCTTGGTCTTTCACTGACATAAGCAACAATTTCTCTGGTTTCATACAGTAAGTTTAACGTGTGTGTCCATAATCCTGATTCCAAAGGGCTGCACTGCTATAATAGTGGGCATAAGATCAACCAGTGGCCATCAAGAGTAAATTGATTAAGTAACTATCCAGGATCCTAATAACGAAACGCTTCACAACAATTAAACAAGTTTGTACATGTAGAAACTAGTCCACATTATAGTATTAAGTTTTTTTAAAGGTAATAAACAGCAACAGAATATGATCTGGGAAAAGTATGTAGTAAGTACCTTACCAGTGGCCACCTTCAATGTCTTGTCCTTTAATGCTAAGTTGTTACTTTTCTAATCAGAATAAGAAACAATTATTTTCATTTTGGAAAAAGAGAGTATTTGACAATTTGTGTTTTAGAGTGTTTTGAATATCCCTGTGTCAAAATGGCCACTTAACTACACACTGATTAGAATGGCAGGAGTCCGTCGGCAACAGCCAATGCTGGCAAGCACCCCCTTGCTGGTGGGATGCAAAATGGCACAGCCACTTTGGAAGACAGTTTGGCAGTTTCCTATGAAACACACTCTTCCCGGGTGATCCAGCAATCACGTTCCTTGTTATGTACCCCAAGGAGGTGAAATTCTTATCTGCATTCCAGTCTTCACATGAATTACCAAAACTAAGAAAGCCTTCTGTAGCTTCTATGCCCTTGCCCCTCAGTACTCCCAGCCTGGGATGCCCTTCACGCATCTACCCTCCAAGGTTGATCTCAGATGCCACCGTGGCCACAAAGTCTCCCTCATCCCTCATGCCTTCCTCTGCACTCCCCCAGTGCCTTGCTCTTGTTAGGAACCCCTTCAGTTGCAAGTAATAGAAATTCTGACTAGCAGTGGCTTGAATATATCTTGGGATATTTTTCCTTTAAGTATGGAGGATGGTGGTTGTTGATTAGTTCAGTGACTCAGCAATGTCAGATCTGCTGTCTCTGAGATTCTCTTGACCTTCCCCTCATGACTACAGGATGGCTGCAGTTGCTCGGAGATCATACACTCACATCACATTCAAGGAAGAGAAATGAGGGGCAGGGCAGGGTAGAACGTTTCTCATTTGCCTTTCTCCAATCCAGCAGTTTCCAACAGGTGTCCTCATACTTCATTGTCAAGAACTGGACCATAGGCCCCCTTCAGACCAAGTCTGGACCTCCACTTCTGACAGGAAGGGAACTTGACTGAGACCTGAACGAAATGGGGTCAGGTCAGCAGGAAAGGAGGGAGGGGGAAAGGCTCTTCTGGGGTCCTTTTTGACCTTCTTTATCCATTTCACCCCCACCCCGTCTCTGGCAACCACCAATCTATTCTCTGTATCTCTGAGCTCAGGGGTTTTGTTTTTTTCAGTTCCACAAGCAAGTGAGGTCAGGTGGTATTCGTCTTCCTCTGACTTCACTTAGCACGATGCCCTCAGCCCCAGCCATGTTGTTGCAAATGGCAAGTTCCGTTCTTTCTTATGGCTGAATAGCTATTCCGTGATCACATATGAAATCATGTTTTCTTTCTCCGTTCACCCATCCATAGGCATCGGTTGCTTCCACGTCTCACGGTTGTAAATAATGCTGCAGTGAACATGGGGTGCCGGTAGCTTTTCCGGGGAGTGGTTTCGTTTTCCTCAGAGAAATACCCAGAAGTGACATTATTGGATCATAGGGTAGCTCTACTTTTAATTTTTTGAGGAAATTTCACAAAATTTCCACACTGGCTACATCAGTTTGCATGCCCACCAACAGTGCACGAGGGTTCCCCTTTCTCCATATCCTCGCCCACACCTGTTATCTCTGTGTTGTTGATTTTAGCCATTCTGACAGGTGGGAGGTGGCATCTCATTGTGGTTTCGATTTGCGTTTCTTGATGATGAGTGATGTTGAGCGTCTTTTCATGTGTCTGTTGGCCATCTGCATGTCTTCTTTGGAAAAATGGATGTTCCAATCCTCTGTTCATTTTTACTTTATTTTTTTTAAAGATTTTATTTATTTGAGAGACAGACATAGCAAGAGAGCACAAGCGGGAGAAGGAGAAGCAGACTCCCCACTGAGTAAGGAGCCTGATGCAGGGCTCGATCCCAGGACCCTGGGATCATGACCTGAGCCGAAGGCAGATGCTTAACGACTGAGCCACCCACGCACCCCCTCTGCTCATTTTTTAATCAGATTCTTTTGCTATGGGGTTGTGTGAGTTCTTTATATATTTTGGATTATTAGCCCTTTATCAGATACATGATTTGCAAATATTTCCAGCCATTCTGTAGCTTGCCTTTTCATTTTGTTGTTTCCTTTGCTGTGCAGAAGGTTTTTAATTTGATGTCCCACCACCTTATTATTCCTTTGCTGCCTTTGCTTTTGGTGTTGGGAATGGCTTATCAAGTAGCAATGGACGGTCTCTGCCACACTCCCGCCTCCCAGCCTAGAGGATGGGACTAGACCCTGGAAAGGCTTGTGAGGAATTCGGACTCGGTTTTGGGTACAGCAGGACTGGGAGGGACGTGCTCCAAGCTGCATGTAGTGAGGCTGCCGTGGTGGCCTGTATGTAGGCGAGGGGGGAGAAAGGGCAGGGAGGCTATGCAAGGGCGCGCTGGGATGCAGGGGGCACCTGGCCCGACTGGCAGGACAGAAGCCAGGAGAGCAGTGAGGGGCTCATGCAGTCCCAGGTGAGACGGGCCAACGGATGAGGCACGCAGCAGCCTGGGCCGCAGGGGGCGGTGCGCCAGCCTGAACGCTGGCCTGGAGTCAGCGGGTGCCAGGCTCCAGAGATGGGCCCAGCAGCCCTGAGCATGTGGCCCGAGGGCCAACCGTCCAGCGCATCGAGACCTCGAGAGGCTGCTGGGAGAGGAGGGTGCATTAACCAACCTGAACCCTTCTGGCTGGGGGCTTACTGTTCCCAGGCTAAAACAATCCTACGGCATGAGACCAGAACTTAGACCCAGGATCACGTGCTGCTTTGCCACCTGGTCAGATGCGGAAGGCCCCTCCGGGGGACCGAGCTGGCCTCCCCCAGCCCTCGCTGCCGGCCCTGCGCCTGACGGCGGGGGTGCGGCGTCTGCCCAAGCTGGCAACAGGCAGCTCCCCGGCAGGGTGAACGGGAGGCAGTGACAAGACTCCTGTGGTTTTGGCCAGTCTGGCTGGGAGCACCCATGGGAGAGACACCGGTGCTCTGATGGTACCCGGGGTTGCTGATGGTACGCCAGGGCCCCCCTCACGGGGACCCGGGAGTGCAGCGACAGCAGCTTGCATTTCCTGTCCCCACAGTGGGAGGGGAGACCCGCCTCTGCTGATGGCCCTGCAGCCCACCCAGGGCCCCCGCCGCCGCCATCGCCCAGAAATGAGGGCCCTGCTCTCCCCAAGGGGCCAGTCCTTTCTGCCTTCCCTCTCAACACTGAAAACCTGATTTCAACTGGTTGTACGTCTTTTCCACACAGGGCCTAGGCGTGTGCACAACTGTCAAGCCAGACACTGCTGTGGTTGTGCCCCACATTTGTATGCCTTCTGCATACCACAGGGTCCCAGAAACTCAAGATACCCTTTTAAACATCAGAATCGCTCTCTCTCTCATGAGGACCTCTGTCCCTCTGCAGGAATGTCCAGTGTGGCCCGTGCTGCGGTTTCGGGGGAAAGTGTGCACGCTCCCCAATTCTCTCCCACCACTCAGATGCCAGCTCTCACCACGCCTCCACCTGTGGCTTTTATCCCCCACTCCACCCCCCACCCTGCTAGCTGCTGGGCACCAGAACTCCCTTCCCCATCCCCTTCAGGCAGCACCCATGATGTCATTTCCTGCTCTGTAACGTGGCGGATGTGGCTCACCAGCACCCCCCCCCAACTGCACACGCGCACACACATATGTAAGGGCAGGAACTGTATTTAGAGGCACCCACTCCACTTTTCTCCCTCTTCCTGTCTTACAGGCAGACGCAGGCAGGCGCGCTTACGCATCAGTCTGCTGCCTCCTGGAACTCGGCCCCCTGCATCAGCGCGTTCTCACCGTGAGAGGAGGTTGTTGAGGCCCTGAGGCACTTGTGCTGGGTCTCACTGCGGCAAGAGAACTTGGGACCCGGCGGCGTTGAGCTCAGTCGCATTTCCAAACCAGCCGGAGCCGCTCCCATCCCGCACACACGGGGCAGCCCTGCCAGGGCTCGGACAGGACAAGCTGCCCCTAAAGGTGACCCCAGGCATGGATTGGACCCAGCAGTGCTGCTCCCCGCCAGACAGCCGGAGAAGCATCCACAGGTTTGGCAGACACGTGCCGGAACATTCAGGGCACGGCTGTCCGTGAGAGTCGGGGACTGTGCCGTCACATGCAGAATAGTGAGGGAAAGAAACCAGGCCTGGAAAAGCACCATTCCACGTACATGGAGCGCGAATGTGGCCAGACGTCAGGAGAGCATTTACTGTGGGCACAGTGGCTGGGAGGAGGGGGCTTCTGCGGTCATGCTGATGTCATTTCCCGAGCTGGGTGCTGGTCAAATGTGCTTAGTGTGCCAAGTCCGTGAGCTGTACATGTATGTGCTTCATTTGTCCTTTACTTCAATTAAAAAAAAAAAAAAAAGCCAACGCGGTGGGGAATCCTGGCTGTGAAGGCTCCTGGCTGCGTCCCTCTCCTGGGGCTTGGGCGGCCCCCGTCAGGGGACTGAGCCGTCAGTTGACAGGCAGCAGCCTTGACCTCTGGCTCTGCCGTGGGCCTCTATCGATGGAGCTTGAACACGGAGACCTGCCCTGACCCCACAGCTCACTCCCAGCCATGCATCCCCGTGCTCCCCTGCGCCCGGTCTGCAGCTGCCAGGGAGGGTCAGAGAGGCACTCTGGAGTTCTGGACACCGAATGTCACGGCCAGCCTGGCCCACCCTGGCCCCTCAGCACCGCAGCTGTGTATCTCTCAGCACAGAACCACCACGAAGTTAGAGCTGGGACGGCCTCTGAATTCCCAAATACTGAACTTTCCAGCTGAGAATAGAAGCGCTAAACACTAGTTCCACCGTGCGGGGCGCACTCGGGGGGGGGGGGGCTCACACATCACTCGGCCGTCCATGGGCATCCTGCAGTCACATCTCCCAGCCCAGCATCCCGGGATATCACGTCTCACAAGAAGCTCCAGGACAGTGCCTTCCTGGGGATGCAGGGGCCTGGCGAACATTCCCATCACACCGTCTCTTGGAGGATGAGGCCTGTGTCTAATACCGGGATTTAGCCTAGAACCAGAAACATCAAAGAACACAGGAGGCTGAGGACACCTCGGGACTGCTGTGTGCCTCCCCACCAACCCCGACAAACTCCTTTCCTACCCACCTTGGGGCCTTCTTGGGCATCTGAGCCGGAGAGGAGAGGTCAAGAACTTCAGCCTAGTTAGAGATAAGGCCGCCAGAAAGGAAGAGGAAGTTGCTCTAGTTAGTCTGTGGGGTGCCCTGCGCCTTCCTTCGCTTGCCTGACTTCGGAACGACGACGCTGTGCAGGAAGTGAAGCCACCAAATGGTCACGTCCTTCACTCCAACATCCCAGCGAGCCCCATACTAACCAGACCCAGGTACCCTTGGCTGCAAGGCACCACTCTGAAAACGTCTGACGTGGATTCCTCATTAATGACATGGGGTCTCCAACATGCCTTCCTTTTTCTAAGCTCACGGCATTGAGGGACTCTGCAGTGGTCCCGCTCTCGGATTGCACACCAAATGCAGTCGACAGCACACAGCACAAGGGCATCTGGGAGGCGTGGAGGAAGAGGAGGGGTGCGCACAGCCGTTCACTAACCCGATGGGCTCCCAAAGAGTCAAGGCTGCGGCCCTGGACGTCTCCAGCCAAGACGCCGCTGAGGTCCCTGGGGCATCTGGTGGACGGAGGGAAGGGTGGCACCGGGGATGGACGCAGACAGCCTGACACCCTCCCCAGCGGTGGGGTGACATGCGGAAGGTGCCCATAGAAAGCTCTTGAAGCTTTCAGAGCTGAGCGTATTACTTTTTTTTTTTAATTTTTTTAAAGTTTTTTATTTATTCAACAGAGATAGAGACAGCCAGCGAAAGAGGGAACACAAGCAGGGGGAGTGGGAGAGGAAGAAGCAGGGCTCATAGCAGAGGAGCCTGATGTGGGGCTATCCCATAACACCAGGATCACGCCCTGAGCCGAAGGCAGACGCTTAACCGCTGTGCCACCCAGGCGCCCCTACTTTTTTAAGGTTTACTTATTTGAGAGAGAATGCAAGCAGGGGCAGGGGCCGAGAGAGGGAAGCAGACTCGGAAGTGCAGGGCCTGACGCGGGGCTTGATCCCAGGACCCCCAGAGCATGACCTGAGCCAACACCAAGAGTCGGACGCTTAACTGACTGAGGTTAAGGAGCCCCAGCACTGAGTGTATTCTAATGTCAGAATCACCACCAGTAGAGCGGAACACAAAACTCTTTCTCACGCCATCTTTGGAAAACTAGGAACCACCAGTACAATGAACACAAACAAGTCTCCTCTGAATTTATTATCTCGTCTTTTTATTTCAAAAGAAAGGAAACCAAGCAGCTGAAGGGCGGCGCAGTTAAAACAGCAAAGCTGCAGAGGAAAGAGGAGAAAGAAGTGGGTCAGATTCCAATGACACGGCGGCTGGACGCGGACAGTCTGATGCGGCAAACCTCCATCCCATCAGGTCCCGGGACTCGCTGGGCCCCTTTTCTGGAAGCTGAGCCTTTGCCTTACACATTTGATATGCATCACGTGCACACAGGTCACACTTCATGGTTACGTGAAAGGCATGCAGTTCCCACGGCCACCTGGAGGGTACCATGCCGCGCACAGGCGCTGCTCCTGTCTGCCGGGTCCTTCCTCGGGTCCTTCCTTTCTCTCCTGTTTGAACTTTGCTGCAAGACCGGTGCAGCCTAACGCTCCCTGCCCTGTCGGCCAGCCCAGCTTCACGGCTCACCCTTTCATCCACTTCCCATTTGTGAAGGGAGATGCCAAGCTCGGAAGGTAAAACTTCCCAACAGTAAGACCGCCTCTTATCTGGGTTCACTGATGATTTCAGTCAAGCCAGTAATTTACAATTTGTTGCTTTAAGACAAGTTGCTCCCAGTTTCGTCCACTCCTGAAAATGAGCCTGGCCCATAACTCAGAAATTCCATGAGATAAGACACATGAGTTCTGTCTGCACATAAAACCACCATGACTTTTTTTAAATTATTTTTAAAATTCTTTTTAAAAAAGATTTTGAGAGTGAATGAACGAGAGAGAAAGTGAGAGAACAAGTAGGGTGAGGGGCAGAGGGAGAAGCAGACTCCCCGCTGAGCAGGTAGTCCGACATGGGGCTCGATCCCAGGACCCTGAGATCATGACCTGAGCCAAAGGCAGACGCTTCACCGACTGAGCCACCCAGACGCCTCTCAACTGTAACTTTTAAAGCGTGATCTCCATCCCTGCTGCTGTACGAGGCTCGCTCCCAGATTATAAAGCCCTCATTTTGTGGGCTACATGTGCTTACATCTTTAGCAAAGAAAACAGCTCTGCCTAATCTTCTAAGTTAGGACAAACACACATTTCTAGCTTTAGAATTTGTAGCGAACCAAGATAACATGAGAGACTAACCCATTTGGACCATAAGAAAAGTCACCTTTACATTTAATCTATTGTGCTATTCTACTGAACGATTTCGGCCTATCAACCTGGTAGGTCTGGGAAGGAAAATGTATTTAAACATTCCGAATCTCCTCGTGGAAACGGTGGAGGCTGTCCTAGCCAGAAAACCAATTCATGGCCTCCCGCATTGCCAGAAACAAAATACAAAGCTCCAAACCAGCTTTCCTGTCACTCGGATGCCCACTCTCAGCCCCCAAAGGGCCGGCAGGAAGCTCGGTGGAGCTGGTTTTTATGCAGGTCAAGTAAAGGAGGGTCTGAAAACGCCTCTGAGAGGTGAGGTGACAGAAAGCTTCTCACCAGCACCACAGGGCCCACCTCTGCTTGCAGCAGACTCGCTGGTCCCAACATACCCACGCTCTGCCCCCCAGCTACAGACTCGAGGTTTTCAGTGCGTTTCTATAATTACAGACTGCGGGGAGGTTTCCTCATTCAGTCTTATCAAGCAGACCAAAAAAAGAATTTCTATGAAATATGTAAATACTGTAATTGAGTTTGGGATATTTTGCATCAACTACAGATGTCTTGAGATAGAATTTTCCTTCTAGCTCATTCACTTTTGTTAGAAACACTTCATTTTCCCAAAAAAGAAACACTCCTAAAATGAAGAGCATATCTTATTGCTAACAAACACAGAATTCCAAAACACACGCACACCCACCGAAAACTAAGTCAAAGACTGTCCGCACAACAGGGCTCCTGTTTTATAACCCAGACCTTCCGGGACAACCTCTGACTGTGCCGATTACCTTCCTCTTGTCAAGGCCAAGCAAGGACTCAGGACAATAGTCACTCCAACAGCCCCGAAGTCGCTGGGATTAAAGTGAGGAGCAGCTGTGGAGGAGAGATGACCGGCGTGCTTCTACAGAAGGACAGAGCGGACAGGGCACAGTGGGCTCAAGGGACAGGCAGCCGCGGAATGTTCCTCCCCAAGACACACAGAAGGGCAGCTTCACCCCACGCGGCTCAGGCTGTTCACTGAAGCGGCTCCTGGACCAGAAAGAGTCCACCGAGGACATCCCATCGTGGACGTGGGGTCGTATGTCTCACGTGACCCCACAGCCCCGGGTCTCTGCGACAGTGGGTCTCCGTGAAGAGCAGCAGGTGCTCCGGGGCTGAGAATGCACGGACACTGCCAAGTAGACACCCGCTAACCCCTCGGGCACCACCAGCACCTTACGTGATAGCCCTGACCTCAACGGTCACCTTGCGGATTCTTATGTTCCCCACCCAGAATGCTGTTTCTCAGTGATTAGGGTCTAAGATTTAACACACTTAAAATCTGCACTTAAGATCAGAGAGCAAAAGTCAGGGCTTCCTTCCCTCCCGTTCGATCAAAAAAGAAACAACCAACCAGCCAGTGGCCACAGAGGAAGGCAGAAGCAGACGCCACCTGAGAGGCCCCGAGGAAGGAGGCCAGCCCCGCACAGCCGGGGAGCTCTGGGTATCAGGCCAGGGAAAGGGCAAAGGGGTGGCTTCCTCAGGAGTCCGGGAACGCCACTCCCTTTCAGAGGCAGCGCCAACCCCCAAGTTCACGTTCGGCAGCTGACACTACTGACAGCAGGCGTGATCCAGGGAAGGAGTGGGGGCTGAGAACACCACCCACCTCAATCGGTAGATGAAAGGACACCAGGCTTTAAACACGGCTCTCTTCTGAACATCTAACCCTCCCAGCACTTTGCTTGGGGGAAATTCTCCTCCCCCGAGAGTCTGGGGACAAAGTCTGTGCCTCCCATGGAGCCTCTCTGGACTGCTCTGGGTGCCCTATCAGTTCCTCACCGGTCTCACGTGAATGGTCCCCAGCACGGCGGCAGTGCTGGCAGCCCACTGTGAGCACAGACGCCACCAGACTCGAGCGTGTGCAGGGCTGGGGAAACTCAGAGCCGCCTGGTGCCTGATTCTGTGGCAGGCCGGACAGACCACGTGGGCCCCCAAGTTCACCCTGGGTGGGTGGTCGACGGGGCGGGGGGACAAGGAAAATCCCAAGTTGGTATTTCTCATCTAAAATTTAATGAAGCAAATTGAAAGACGTTTAAAATGCCTTTAATGTTTAAAAAAGGGCCTTACAATTTCCACAGGTGTGACTAAGGGCATGGAACGTTAGAAGTTTTAAGAACCAGTGTTAAGAAGCCGCCTGGGGCATGTGCATCATGGAGTGTTAGCCAAAAAACCTCTTTTCCTGGCCTCGACAGATTTGAACCAAAACCCTTGTGCCTGCTGGGGAATTCAGTACCCCATAATGTAGATTTCTTCTCCTCCAAGCATCATTTCTCGTGCAGTCCAAAGGACCAGTGGCATGCTTTTCTGCACATTCTACGCCTTCTTGGAAGGACCATCACTTATGAAAATAAATCGACCCGCAGAACAGTATTCACTATGTTAGTGACTCCTTCTCCACGTATTTAAAAAATTCTGTTACCCACTGCTAAAGAAACCATTCTCGGAAACAAAGAGGAAAGAGTTAAGTTTACACACGAAGAACTTGGAAGTTTGTCATCTGCGTGTAGATTTTTCATTTACGGCATAATACAAACTTAGTTTTCCAATAAGCTTTCCTAACAGCTGTCGTTAAAACGGGAAGCTGCATTCTCTCGTGTCTAGAGGCCAGTGCCCTGGTGCATAGACCTCAGTGTAGGGAGTTTCTGGGCCACAGACACCGGTAATCATTGAAGTCGTCACATCTACGATTTCTTCAGATTTAACAGAAATAATCAATAAATGTGGCTGTCATTCCTTTACATCCTAAGTCACTATGAACAAGTCAGGGATTCACCCTCTCATAAAAACGGCTACCTTATAAAGAAAAACTACTTAGAAAGGCAGGTCAGTTCACACAGCTTGTACCTGGAGCAGTGTGTGAATGTGTGTCCTTCCCGGAAGACCCCGCTGCCCCTCAGGGGAGCACCCCGCGGCGGGCCTGTCGTCCCCGGCCCGCACAGCCCTGCCACCCATTTGCTGTCGTAGCCGTTTCTTTTCTAATCAGTCTTAGACTTAAGTTGAAGGTTTCACTCTTCTAGTATTATTAGGATATAAAAATCTCGACTCTCAAAAACTCTCTACAGACAACAGGGACATGGGAAGCCCACGGCCCATCTGGATGTTGGCCCCTCTAGGGTTTGGTCGCAGAAACGTCATTTCCCGGAGGGCTGCCCGCTCCAGTCTTCGCCAATGTGCTCAGACTCCAGAGAAGGCTACTCTTGAGTTAGTGTTCTTCACTCCGTCGTCATGGCACTGAAGGCACCTAGAACATTTCTGTTCACCCAGATTCATGGGTCCTTACACATGCTTCAAGTTCTGACGTCAAAATCATCCGAGTATAAATACTAAGTGGCTTTTCAGTGACAAGTCAGATGTACTAAGCATCAGCCCTTTGGATGCAGCACTCCGGGGACCCCTTTCGCATCCCTCAGAGTCTCCTCAGGGAGACGTACGGACACAAATTCATCTTCCTAGTAGAAACAAAACTGGCACTACAACCACAGGTTTGGGATTATGAAGTAAGTGTCTTTAGGAAACGGGATTATAGGACAGACACATAAAAGAGCAAGAGCCCCTAGAGCGTTCTTTCACTCGCTACACTTTCCTGTGGTGCCGTTTTCATGCTACCCACCAACAGACTTAAAGGTGATGGGGTTATAAAGTTATGATGCAGCATCCCTTTGTAGACTGTGCTCTGGAGGATAACACTTAGAACCGAGAGGTCAACTCTTCAAACGGCACTGAAGGCTTATACAGATCTTAGGAGACACAGAAGCTGTGGCGGGGCAAGTTGAAAAGGTTGCAATCTGTTACTTAATTCACTTCTATAAAAGAAAAAAAAAAAGATTTTATTTATTTACGAGAGAGAGCGAGAGAGCAGGGGCAGGGGCAGAGAGACAAGCAGACTCCGTGCTGAGCGCAGAGCCCGACGTGGGGCTCGATCCCACAACCCTGAGATGAAACCAAGCACTGGATGCTTAACCGACTGAGCCACCCAGGTGCCCCATGTTGCCTAATTCACGTCTGAATGGGACGGAAGTGACTTCTAGTTTGCAGACCAACATTGTGATGTATACACGAAAGGGAGCAAGGGCCTGAGACGGCTGACATGGCTGCAGGCAAACACGAGAAGTGGAGAGGATGACGGAGAGAAACCTGGGGTGTGGTGAAAAAGTAAAGACAGGGGTTACTATACCTCCAATGAAGACATCAGAATCTCACAACGGACTCAAAATCAGTACCACGTGAAGTCAGATAAACAGTGTTCCTGCTCATACGAAGGCTTCAAGAAGTCGGCACACTAAACACCACAGATCAGACTTTACTATGTTTAAAATTCAGTGCTTGCTAAGGTCCTTTCCCCCGCAAACTACATCAAGGGAAACAGTAACTGTGTGTTTCAGTGTCTGTGCCATAGAACAAAATAGTAAAATTAAACCTTTGTCACTCTCTTGATGGGAAGAGCAGACCACTGCACCGAGACGGGCCGAGGGGAGACAGGAAGGGGGGACCCACAACAGCCGTTTCAAACAAACAGTAGACACACGATCACATCTTTCCTTTGTCTGTGTTACTCAGTATTTTCAACTCCGGAAATCTGGAAGGAATAGTGACAAGCTGTGTAGACTTTGGGTAGTGAAGCCACAGGCTTTTCGCATTCAGGAGAACTTATTTTAGAGCCGACAGATTACTTCACAGTGTCATCTAAGTGTCACAAACAAGCAACACGTATATACTGCAAGTTTATTTCAATCACACAAACGAAGTTAGCGTGTAGGAAATTTAAATGAAACAGTACGGTAAAAATAGCAGAGAACCGAAAAATCTAAAAAGGAAGCACACCTAAAGCATGAGAACCAACATTCATTAGTGTTTCATCTTCAGTTCTGATTGACACGTGATGCTTGCAAATTGTGAACAAACTGTGAAATCACGACGACTGCTCTGGAGAGATTTCAGCACCGGTGGTAGGATGTATACATTCAGTTGGTTTGCAATGGACTGCTGGCCATTTACAGAGCATCTAGGACAGATTTGTCACGGGTCAGATCACAGTGTTGAGGAAAGAAGTGCCTTCCTGAAATCAGAAAGGACTCCCTGAACTGCACTCAGCTTTGGACACCCAGTGAACACAGAGCACGAACACCGTCGGCGTAACGGGTTCCAAGGAACATCACCTCGCTAAGGGAAGTCACGTGAGCTTCTGATTCCCACTGGAATTACTGAAATCTCTAACGATGACAAAACTGTCCTGTAGGACAGTAAACGTGTACAGTGATTGGGAAGAACACATTTAGCGATCCGGGCGAACGCACACTGATGGAATGCCATGTGACCCAGCACTGGTTCTGTCCTGTTACACAGACATCCTGGGAGGATCGGACCAAGGCACGAGACACCGAGTGCATACACCAGCTCCTCATTAAGATCTAGCGTGTTGCTGTAGTCTTTTCTCTGACTTTGGACCACTTGTACCCAGTATCCTATCCTACTAGAGACTAACTTCACCGACAAAATCAAGTGATTTCTCACCAGATTTATAGGGGACGTGAGCGTTTATACCATCTAAGTGTTTGCATAACCAAAAGGACAGTAATAAAGATCAAAGTGCCTCCGATTTCTTTTAGAAGACAGTACTTCAGAGGCTTGCTGCAGCTTGGATGCCTTTCCTACTACTGCCTGACGATGAACAGTTGATAGAACAGAACTGTGGACTTGAATTATGATGGCTCATCCATCACAAATTAATCTGAAACTGAAGTCTCTACAGAAACAGGAACTATTTTAACAAGGAAAACCATTCCCTCACTCAAACCTTATTGAGTGGTAAACTATGCTACCAAGAAGCTCTGACCAACTGAGGTTACAAAATCTAGAAACAGATGAAAATGAGTTATTTCTTCAAAATTTTAGTAAAACTTCAGATTATCAAAGATTTCAAAGCAAATATGGCACATAACTGAAGCATAAATCAAGATGGAGAGCCTGGAGAATTTGTGATTTCCTAAATTAAAAAAAAAAAAACAAAAAACAAAAAACCTATCATTGCAACATATAGAATTTCTCCCCATTTCAATCTTCGAGAGTTTCCAGGGGAAGGGCATGGATTACATGCGCACACATGTGTGTGCACAGCACACACACACCCGTGTGGGGGTAAGCAGAGGACCTAGGTCCTTCTTCCCACCACCTGAGTCTCGCTCTGTCACGACAAGAGAACCACGCAGAGCCCCTCGCTGGTCCCCTCTGCCACGTGGTGTCTGTGACATCAGTTGCTGCTGACATCGCTACTTCGTGTGTTTCCACGTAACAAAATTCAAAAGCAGCTTCCTGGTCAGGAACATGTACCTGAACACCTGTCACACTGCAGGGCACCTAGGTAGTAAATAACTGCCAAATGCAGGGATCGAATTTTCGAGTTCCACAGTACAGTGTAATCCATGTGAAGCTCAGAATCATGTTTCAGACCACTGAAATTATTCAAGTTAAAATACGAACAGCTGAAGACATGATGTAAAAAGATTGAGTACTTGGTTCTGCTAACATATTTACCAATTAAAGTCACAAAATATTCCTCATTATTATTCATGCAGGTAATTGAGAAAAAAAAGACAGTGCAGAAATTAACTTTAAAAGAAAAATTATTCCTTCCTTCCTCCCACCCCCCTATACTCTACAAAAGGTTTTCCCTGGGACCAGGCCTTGAAAAGGCCCCTACGTTATTAGTGGGACATGCATTACTGTCTGCAATTAAAAAAGCTAATTTTGTGGTGGTTGTAATTACATTATAAAAATGTCCACATGCATAAATCTAAAAAAGGTTGAAAACCTACGGTAAGTCTACAATATATTGTTTTACATTTGACCACTGGTGTGTGTTATGTAGGAGTCATAGATTTGGTAAAGCATTTTAACAATTTAGGAAGGCATCTAAATCTTTAAATTCTGGACGAATTTTATGTTTTAATCTACAAAATTGCATGAAGGCTAACTCGAGAGACTTCCTATCATTCTAAAATTCCTCAAGCCAGACAAATCATTTTTAGGACACTTTCTTATAAATATCACCCTTGGAAAGCACATACAATTCCATTTGTTACACTCTTAGGATCTTAACCTACACAGGGCTGATCTCCAATCCTCACGGAATATCAAATGTGATAGGAAGACAAACCTGAGAGAAACATTTACAATACAATAGCATAACTTGCTCAATTCTTCGTCAGCACCCTCTGAAAACAAACTTCTTAAGCCTTTCTCCTCTTTATTTTAGCAATGGACTGTGAAAAACGTGCGATTTTTGTCTTGACATGAAAATATTTCAATGCGCGGCGATCTTGCCTGATGGGTTTAGTATTTTCTGCATAACTACGAAACAGGAACTTGTATCAGACTCTTCCATCCTGTTGAAAAGGTCAGAAAAAAGCAGCAAAAACTGGGAGGGAAATAGCTTATCGCCAGAGTAACAGCGTCTGAAGGCTCGCTTGGATGTTGGTTTCCTCCTTCCGACTGTTGGTCTCCACTGTCTTCTCACAGCTCACAAATGTAGGGGTTTGTTGTTGTTAACAGCTGTTGTTTGCAGAGGTCTCTCTCCTTTCTCCAGACTTAAGTCCTATTCCTCCTTGGTTCGTCTCTCTACGCAGAACTGGACTTGCTCAGTTCTTGCCTGATCGCTGGGCACGAAAAGGAAATGTATTTCAAGTAAATACAATGATGAGGTAAAATCAATGAGTGATTCATTCCTAAGAAATCTCAGAGGCTGTCTTCAAACTCCAAGTAATAAAGAGACGAATGGACCCTGCATCTTCCACTCCACAGACCTTTGTTTTCTTAACACAAAGATGGTATAATTTATATATGTACACACACGCACGAGCGCACACACACACACACGCTAATTCATTCGCGCCCTCCCTTTTGCGTACACAGGGACGACACAGACTCTGTGAGCTCAGCGTCCACAGAGAAGACAGCGGGGTGGGATGTGAGGCCAGAAACGAGCCCCGTCGGCCTGGATTTCCATCTGACGCTACTCAAGCCCCGACACGTAGGGACCTCATTTATCCCGATTTTTACAAATAACTTCCATTGTAAGGAGAGGGCTCCTCCCTGACATCCTAAGCCAAGCAAAAGGCAGGTTACTATGCAAAAGTAATTGTTTTATGCCCTCAAGTAATAAACTGGTTATTTCTTTATGTGCATTTCCTTAAAAATGGGTATTCTCAAACATTACAGGGACAGCAGATCTGTTTATATACTCACCATCAATGAGCTCTTCTTTTAGCTTTGTTAATTCTTTTCTCATTTCATCTAAAATGTCCTAAAATATTAGAGAAACACATCAGGAATACAGAAAGAAAAAAAAAAAACCTACCACTACAAATACTGTTGCTCATTAGAATTTTAAGAATATATGAAGTATGATGTATGGTTTGTGTTGCCAGAGTCCCTCCTAGACAAGGCTGTCTTAGAGTAGTCCGGGCAAATCATGTTTTAACAGTCTTCCTAGTCTTCGCTTATTCTAGCCTAGCAAAACATGAAACATTAGAATGCTCTCTAAAACTAAAAAATAATTCTGCCATCCAGTGAAAGGTAGGATATTCAGGTTAATTTCTAGAAAAGATAGTAGCTCCACTTTCAGCCTTGTCTTCCGGGAGCAGTCTGAAAGGTGGCGCATAATGAAATTTCAAGAACAGGAAAAGTAAACTAGACAAGCAGATGCTGGCCAACCTGTGATCTGGTCTGAAGTATGGGATTCCTTAGGAATCACACCACAGCTGCCACACCTTGCTTCAAGGAATCCGAGCTTCCCCTGGAGCTGCCCTAATGGGTAGAGACGAGGGTGGATGGGGCCCTGTCTGAACTTAGAGGGCCCGATATGGCAGACACAGCCACACGCAGCCGCCGAGCACCTGAGATGTGGCCAGTGTGAAATGAGATGTGCTGCCAGGGTAAAGCACACACCAGATTTCAAAGACTTAGCAAGAAGAAAATAATGTGTAATAATTCTTTAGTAATTTTAAAATATTGATTACGTATTGAAATATTATTTCGGTTATATTAGCTGACATACATTAAAATGAAATTCACCTGTTCCTCTTTACCTGTTTAATATGGCTACTAGAAATTTTAAAGTACTTGTGTGGCCCCTATTTGTATTTTGGTTTAATAGTGTTGTTCTAGACGCTCCCTCCTCCATGAAAACCATCCACCTTCAAAAATTTTGCAAAATCTGTATTTATAAGTTCACTTTGAAATCATGGACAACCACCCCACCCCTGCCCAAACTTAAAAAACCCATAAGAACAGGGGCTCCTGGTTGGCTCAGTCAGCTGAGCGTCTGACTCTTTATTTCGGCTCCGGTCACGGTCTCAGCATTACACGATGTAGCCCTACGTTGGGTTCCGGGCTGGGCGTGGAGCCTGCTTAATAAACTTGCTCCCTCTCCCTCTGCCCCTCCCCGCCCCAAATTACCAGCATAGTGTCAAACGACAGCTAAAAGGGCTTTGACAAGGTGACGCAATTGGAAGAGTAACACCTACCCTTTGGATGGATTAGTTCCAATATGTGACCTTTACTATTGCACACCTCAGGTAAAACTGAATCGCTCTATTTAAGGCTCATTTTCTTAAAAAACTTTTCATGTTTAAAATAAGGTTGAAACAATTAGTATAACTCCTCCACTTTACCAATGAGAAAACAAGCACAGAAATTATTAGTACAGACTATCAGATATCCTTATTCAAATTCATATTAAAATCAGCCCTAGCAGGAGACCTTTCCTCTCTTCCCCACTACTTCAGATAGCCAAGAATTTACCACGTTCTCAAGTGCGTGCCAGCGTCTACTTTAAAGTGTTTTTCAAGAAAAGAAAGCCATGTTTAATATACAAGAAAATAAGGGCTTGATTATCAATGACCTCAAGCTTCCTTTTCAAACTTAAAGGACTCAATTTAACTTTTCAAATAACTTTGCAGTATAAAAATTAGATTTATCTGAAATTATGGTTAGTATTTCTCCCTTTAATTTGTATTTGACTTTAATTTTGAATGCCTATTACTGCAACATTCTGGGTCCCTTTTTGAGCCCCCAAACATTTACTAGCATTCAAACAAAGGAGTGACACCACGGGGAGCACTGGTTTTGAGGAAAGATGTGGGCTCCGATCCTGACTCAGCTACTGACTGAGCTGTGCGACTGAGCCGTGGAACTCCTCGGAACCTCAGATGCGCACTCTGAGTCTAACACTGTCTGATGGGCCTCCCACGAGGACCAGAAGGCACACCATGCTAAGAGTCCAGCCGGCACCTGGCCTGCTGCGACAGGGACTGGTGGGGTCACTGCTCTCATAGGTCCCCGGGGGGGCCCTGCTTCCTGCAGCTACTCTGGGCTTAGGTCCACGAAACTGACGTTGTCTTACTAAGGTGTGTACACTGGGCCCCCCTTTCAAATCTTTTTAACACTGCCAGTTTTAAAAAAATTATTTTACCTCTTCTGGGAATAAAACATTTTAAAGCCCTACACATCTTCTCACCTATCACTCCTTCCCCTTTCTTGTTTGAGTACCTATGTGTATAATGCAGAGGTATCCAAAATATGGACAAGATCCTTTTCTTTTTTATAAAGTTGAGATAACTGTTCATACTGTTTGGTTCCCTGTTTCACCTAGCATGGGCGAGTGCTCACCATTCAGTATTCAATACTCTCATTTTTGATCCCTTAATGATCACTGGGCCCTCCCCAACACTGTGGATTTATATACTTCTGCAGTATTTTCTTAGCATAAATTCTTGGAAGTGAAGTTGCTGGGTTCAAAAGTAAGATATTTATTTTTAAGGCCTGTGATCTATTTTCCCAACTGCTTCCTAGAAAATAAAAGTATACGAGAGTGCCCATTTCCCTCACATTCTTGCCAAAACCAGATTCGCTGGGTCCATTTTTGCCAACGGGTAAGGAGAAAGTGCAACCCCATTTTCCTTCACAATTACACACCATGCACAGACATATAAAGTTTATTTTATATCATTAAGTCGCCTGCCCCCACCCTTCACCGCTGTTGGAACTTTACGTGAACGCACTGAACCAAAAAATGAAGATTTGAAAAAAACGATACAGTACTCATGTCACTGTTTCATTTGTATAGAAAGATCTAAACTCTATATTCTTTTCCAGTACATTCACCATCTGTCAAACGCCAGCACACAGACATTTTTACAGAGAAACCAGTGCACGGGGAGGGAAGCTGCTGGCGAGCGCCTACCTGCTTCAGCCTGTCGTAGTCTAGCCCCTCCGCCTGGACGCCGTTGGCACTGGGCTGTGATGAAGGTGCAGATTTTGGTCTGTACAAATGGAATTTCCAGGACAGGTAAACAATACTTGGGATGTTTAAGGAGTTCACAAAAAATTGCAAATTTACCAACCCAACACCAGATTTCAGCACTTTTCTTAAAACACAGGTGTTAAAAAGTTAATCGCCAAAGTTGCAGGACTGATTAGAACAGAAAACAGACGGTATTTTTCACTTTGCTCAGTGTGTCCAGTTATTTGTAAAGAAATCATACAACAGTGATGGGATGAAAATGCTCTTCAATAAAGGGCAGAGGAGCACATTCTCTGCACAGACGGCAGGAAACGGGGTGTGCAGCACGCTGACGGGAACAGACACACCTGACCAGCTGTGACATCGAGGCCCAAGGAGCACGATCTCATTCTTCTGAAAGTGTACAGAGCCTAAGAAACACCTGGCAGACCAACCACTAAGATGCGTCAGTTTACAAATTCTGTGCCTTGGTTTACGGGAAAAAAACAACTTAGTAATAAGCATGATTCGTTCTGTGTGTTTCATGCCATTTCGAGCATCCAAATAAGAATGCTGGTGAAAAAATTAAAAGGATATTCATATCCAGCTGGCTATATGGCTGTTTCCAGACAAGTTTTTATGGAGATGCCATCTGAATGATGTGTTTCCAGCTAACTACTTACACAAACTTATTTTGTTTAAAAAAAAACACAAAAACAAAAAAACAGGGTGCCTGGTGGCTCAGTCAGTTAAGCATCTGAATCTTGGTTTCGGCTGGGGTTGTGATCTCAGGGTCGCGGGCTTGAGCCCCACATGGGGTTCCGCACTCAGTGGGGAGGTCTGCTTGGGATTCTCTCCCTCTCCCACTGCCCCTCCCCCTCGCACGCACGTTCTAATAAATAAATCTTTAAAAAAAAAAAAAGGAAATGCCACACAGATTATTATTACACATTCAGAAGTTTAGCTTCTATTAAAAATTCTACATGAAGAAATAAGTCTTAGAAATTAGGTATATTTTAAGCAAGAGTTTCAGTATCAAATAAACCAGTCATGGCTCCTCTCCAATTTTGGCAAGTAGAGAAAATCCCAGTGGAAAATCTAGAGTCTTAACTGGGCACTCCTCTATGTTCTGGTTTAGTATGGTAAGTGGCCATGCTTCGCTCTGAGGCTGCAACTCAATGCAGATGAAAACTATCCGCTGAGTAACGTACCTTCAAGTACCAACGTCACAAATCTGAACCAAAACTCAGTATGCACAGTAACTTTTCCAAAGTTATGATTTCACAACTCTTACAAGGCATATTATACTCCAAACCCACAGGCGTTATTTGTGAAGATGAAATATTGAGTTAATTTGCTTTCATATCAAACACATGACTGCTTAACAGGTTGTCATATAAAGCAAGTCAGCCAATTTTATTTTATGAGACCTCTGCTGCTCTGCTTATATGAACCAGGAAAAAACAACTTTCAGAAAACTTCACTCCATACGCCCTGAGCTAGGCACTGGGGGGGAAAGACGACTTACTTACAGAACGTATTCCCTTTCCTCTAGAGAGGACACACCTTTTCACTTTGCTGAGGGGGCGGCTGCATCCCCCGGTCACGGAGGAGGTACTGAGAGCCACGGCAGGCCAGGCAGGCGTTCCGGGCACAGGCCGCCCTGGTGAACACCCCTGAGGGTCCACACACTGCATTTCGTTTACCCCCTCTGTCTGTTCCTGCTCGGCAGACCTACACTCTTAATTACTCTGCTTTTCTTTCACTTTTCACATTTAAGTGGTACAACCAGTGAATGTTTTTCTCCCAAGGTTATATAACAAATATCCCCGACGTTCACATGAACGACTATAGTCTGCTAATTAACCAGGCAGTATGTTATGAATATACCCATACTTATTAAACAATACAACACATTATTGTTATATAATAAACGACTGAGGAAACATGCAATTAAGAAATTTTAATTCATGCTAACATGCAATCCATCACCACCACCACCGCCACCATGATAATTAACTAAAGGGGGGAACTTTTCATACTGAAGGAAAGAAGTAATCACCACTTTTTAAAAAAAGGTTTATCAACATTATTCTATCAAGGGACCCTACGTGGGAAAGCAGTAAGAGAACTGAGAAGATTAACAACAGAAAATCTCATTAAATGCTATTTTCCTATGTACTAGCAAAATTTCTAAGTAATTCCTTTGGTGACAATGATTAAACCACCTTGAAAAAAGGAGGAAAAATGATTTCATGCTTGTAATATAAACATTTTACACAGATTTAACTGGCTGACAAACTTATCAAATATTTTAATCATCAATAGCATGAAAATAATTTGGCCAAATACAGTCTGCAGAGCTCCTCACTGCCATAGACACCCCTCCATATACTATTTAAGTCATGTTCCCAGTAGACTTCATGTGTATTTTTAAAAATAGGCGCATATAATAACATGGGCATACCTCAGTTATTTGTAATCTATGGGTTTTCACCATAATTGATAACAAAGTACGAGGCCTTCCCAGAGGTTTCTGTGTCACCTCTAAACAGCTGCCTGTAAAATAACTATCACAATATTTAAAGTCCCTCTGCCAAATTAATTCTAAATATAAGCTTAAACACTTGAGGATTTTTTTAAAATTGTCAATTTCTTTAATTAAGAAAGAAATACATGGTTCTTAATTTTCTTAATTAAAAAAATGGTGTAACAGGACTCATCCTAGAAAACCACCCACCCAGGACAAGAGACGTCAGACTGGTGAAGGCATACAGTCCACTGCCAAGTACGGACGAGACACGGATGTTCCTCCAGGAATACGTTTTTCACAAGTGTGGCTGTAATATAGCCCCGTGTTCCTCTAGCACACAGTACAAATCTTCTACTCTACCTCTCAAAGGCCTTGTCTCAAGCTTCTAAGGAGAAAAGCCTTTAGAAGAAAATGCAAAAGCTACAAAAAGGGCCTGGAGAAGACACAGGCGGTCTCAGACTCCACTCTAGCCTCGTGGATGTGCCCACCATTCACATGTGTCCTGATCCAACTAGAAAATGAAGGCAGGGGAATGAACCCTATTAACTTTTCTAATTAAAATCTCGTAGTGTTTTTTAAAAAGTGCTCTAAATAAAGCTAAATATGAAAGATTCTATTTTCCTAGAGAATCTCCCTTGTGGTGATTACCAATCCAGGTAGAAAAAGCTCAGCCCTATCCTCAGCATGTTATTTCAAAGTCTCAAACCACAAAGTCACATCAGGATGATACCTGTGTAATGAATCATAGGACCTGTTGTCAAAAACAATCTGATTTTTCCTTGGAGAATCCCGTCTATGAAGGGGAAAAACCATTTAAAGGGAAATACAATAGAACTTTAAAAAAATAATTCATACTATGTTCCTGTTTTATAGATTTGTAGTCACAGCAAAACAATGAAAGGAGTCCATTAACCTTAAAACAGTAGTTTTTTCCCAATACAAAAGAAGGTACTTGGACAATAATTCTAGTTATGTAAAGATGCTCGTCTGACAATTACAGAGAACAAAAAGGGAATCGTGGTGCAATGACCACTTTGAGAGACTGCAGACATAGTAAAAGCTACTACACAAAGTATCAACAAGTTTCAAAACACAGTAAAAATCACTGTAGCTTGAAGTACGCAAAATTAACTCATCTCAGAAACAGGGCATGTAAGCTCTTTTTCCACCTTGAATATAAAACCTGTGAGCTCTTACTGAAAACCATACGAGAACTCACACATTTCCCAACGGGACATTCCAGTCAGAGAAGGTAATTTTAATGACATTTTTGCTTTGACCCTACTATCTGGCATCTGACTAATACAGTACAACACAGTAGCTTGTGTGTATGACAGAGTATTAATCAATCCTACCACTGACATAACCTCAACACGGACGTTTGTAAGAGAAAGGGGTACTTTCATTGCCATGCGAGGATGAGGTGCACTTAGATAAAAACATCAAGTGGCCAATACACTGGCTTTCAGCAGGAACAGGGGACAAAACTTGGGAAGAAAAACCATACAGTTTAATCCTTTCAACATACTTTTCAAATCTTTCATGGCTTAAAACTGCTTGGGGTGAAATTTTAAGACACGTACCACTGCTGGATCAAATCTATCAAAAGGTATATGAGTGGTCAGGAAAGAAATGGGATTTTCCAAATTTCCATTTCAGGAAAGGAGAAGAAAACCACCCACCAGAGCAGACCATTACGACACACTACTGGATAATAAGAACCAATATTCAGTTCATTGACAGCAAAGTCCTTTTTAAATGGTGACTTTCAGAACACTTATTAAACTTCCTTTAGAACTCTGAAAAATCTTTCAAAGAGTATTTTTTAAATGAACCCAAATACATCAAGGAACTTTTCTTCCATTTGGAGAACCTATTTCATGTCCCTGCATGGACTCAGGGTTGCTCACTATGGAACCCGTATCAGTAAGGTAGGGATAAAGAGTAGACACAAAGAGAAAGATTCTTCCCTGTCCCATGTATGTTTTTAAAAGATACACGGGACATCATGATTCTGTTCCCTGATACGGACTTGATAAATTAGTCTTCAAAACGTGCTAGTGGAGAAATCTATAAAAACTACCGGAGACGCAATGGAAGGCCACATCAATCAGGTATCTGATAAACAAAAATGTGCAATTTTTCTCCTCTACTGAAAACATGTCCACCAAAAGCAATTCCTGCATTTTTCTCCTAAAATCAAATACACTCATCTTTTAGTCACTGAGAAACTAAAAGTTTCTAAATAGTCGAAAAGGCTTTGAGGAACTTAAATAACTCTGTCATCACCAGATCTTTCCTCCTGGCACAAAGAACCACATAAAAACAAATCCCAATTTAGATTTAGGCTCACACTGAACAGATTTATGACAATGTGAGGTCTATCCTTGTATTTTTCTTTATTAGCTTTCTATTATTAGAGTCAAGTTTACTTTTTAAGAGGTAAAAATAAAGCAAAGAGCTCAGAAAGAAAAGGCCAAAAACTTTTTAGTCTCTAAACACATACTTTTTTTCTGGAAAAAAATTTAAGTCCTTTAAACGGTCTCATAAATCCAGAAAAAGTTTCATCTATGTTCAAGATCTGAGACCCAAATTTAGTTACGACAATAAAATATGCCTAGCTAAGCAATGCTGAATTTGCTAAGACCATGCCTCACAGCCACTGGTAGAAGTAGAAATTCACTAGTCTTGTTTCTGGGCACTATCCTTACTAAGTTGGTTATAAGTAGAAATTTCTACTGAGAGAGAACTCAATCTTTCTACTTCACAAATTCATAGCTTCAGGTTTTATTTTGCTCTCTTTTACTTTGCTCTCTCATTGTTCAATGTTAAATTTCTTGAAAGTGACAACGGTACTGGGGTTACGCAGGAGGATATCCCAGTTCTTAGGGAAAATGCTGAGGGATTTGCAAACTGCTTTCCGACACTCCAGAGAAACACGTGTGGAAGGGAGGTAAGAGCTCATGCCAGTGGGGTAAAACCGGTAACTGGGGAATCTAGGTGACAGGTACATGGGTGTTTCCTCTACTATTCTCTCAATTTTTCTGTAGTTTTGAATTTTTCAAAATAAAAAAAATCGGGAGGAATAAAAGCTATCTTAAAATTTCAGACAACCTGGCTAACAGTAAGCATCCCGACAATTCACTAGGAAAAATCTGATGGTGCTCAGTGGTCTCCAGCAGTAGGAGGATTCCAGGTTTTATCTGCTCCTTTGTACTATTTCAAATCTACCACTCAGATGTCAATTCCTTTTTAAATACACATGTAGCATCGAAGTCAGAAAACAAACATACCTGGAGATAACAGGGGACTTGCTGCCATTCATTGTATTTGTTCTTTCCCAAGGTTTTCTTGTTGGTTCTTTAAAAACAAGGTACGTAAGTTATGAAGTCTCCTATGTGCTCCCAGAGTTATTTATTGTGAAACAAATAACGAAATACTAATAAGTAACATCATACATGTTTATGTGGTAATACAGATGAAAAAATTTTAAGTACAATGCTGAACTTTAATTAAAATCTATAAGGATTCCAATTTGTACACCTTCAGACCTTAAAATGAGAGGACATTAATAAGCAAGTGTGACGAGCCCCCGGGAAAGCGCAGGCTGCCAAGTCTCCGACACCGGAAGCCCACACACCAGGAGGTGCACAGCCTCTCTAGCGATAGAGACAGAGTTCTCAGCTTGGGGTCTGGAGAAGCTTCAGGGAGCGCACGAGTGAAATGATGAGTAAATCTGTATAAAAATACGGCCATCCCCTGGGGGAGGGGGGATGGATTCATAGTTCTTTTCAACTTGTAAACAGTTCTGTGACCCTAACTGACAGTGGAGTTCTACAGAGTCTGTGTTCTTAGTAACAGCACATATGCTAATTTTGGCTTCTGGAAGAAAGATAAAGTAGTTCATAAACCAGAGAATTTTTAATGAAAGTAATATCAACAAACTGATCTGAGTTCTGTTTAGAGGAAAAACAATTTACAAAGTCACAATATTAGCCACAGTACAGCCATCAAAACATTGAATAGCCACCATTCAATGAGAATGTGAGATTTTTTTTTTTTTGGTAAATGGGTTACAATCACAAAAACAGAATTTTTTAGGATTTCTAAACAGTGGAATTCTAGAGGTTGCTGGTAGTCTCCAAACCAAAATGCGTAGGAATTACCGTGGACATTTCTCTATAAAAACTTCTCATGGGCCATTCTAGACATTAATTCATCAAAATTACCAAATTTATTCATGTCACTTTACTTCAAATTAGATAAAAAGCTGAACAGGCAGACCAGCTCCTGGCTTCAGTACAACACAGGAAAGGGCACCTCACATCCTCATCACGGATGCTGTGCTGGTCAGGTGCCTCCAGGGAGAGGTAGTTTGTTCGTATTCTACGGAATAGACTCGCAACCTAGAGCCCTCAGCATCAGAAACTGAGCTGAGTTCAATACCACTTACCCAAAGCTGTTATGAGGCTTCTTTTTTCCTTACAAATGAGCAGCTTTATTTCCCTGATTATCAGTATTACCCAAACGCATAGTTAAAAGGACAACTCTCTCCATTTGAGAATGTTTTGAAATGGACATCAGCGCTAACTACGTGCTCACCTAATCTTCACCTTTAAGAATCCAGGATTAAGGGGCGCCTGGGTGGCACAGCGGTTAAGCGTCTGCCCTTCAGCTCAGGGCGTGATCCCGTCGTTATGGGATCGAGCCCCACATCAGGCTCCTCTGCTATGAGCCTGCTTCTTCCTCTCCCACTCCCCCTGCGTGTGTTCCCTCTCTCGCTAGCTGTCTCTATCTCTGTCAAATAAATAAATAAAATCTTTAAAAAAAAAAAAAAAAGAATCCAGGATTAAAAGTACTTCCCTTCATCTGGTAACGTATGTCTCTGTGCTCTAGTGAATAACCTCAAATCATCCATAGCAGTACACATGGAATGTGTAAAAATTACGATTTTCAAAGAATCATCAGAAAAAAACTTTGGTTTTAATGGATCTCTCCATATCACAAAGGCAGAGGAAAAGCAAGTCAGTGCCTTCAAGTGTGAACGAAAAACTGTTTTCATCACCAGGCAAGCACTTGGTCCCAACATGGGTAAATGGGGCATTTTTAACTGAGCAGTATCAGTGTTTCGAGAAGGCTCATAAAGGTTAAAATAGACTTCCTGAACTTACCAGGTGTACTTGTCGACGAGGCCTTGGAAGTTACGGGCTCCGAATCTTCCTAAATAGACAGAAACAATTATCAATCACATCGTACCCTCCAGCAAGCTGGACACAGAGTCAGGGGCTCACACGCTTCCATTTCCAACATGCCTGCTGCGCTTCCCACTGCATCCTTCATCAGCCTCCTCTCCCTTCCGCTGCAGCCCAGACCTGCCTCCTATATCCCCCACAGCCCCCGTCCTCCCTGCGTGGCACGAGCCCCGCTAATAAACATGGGGCTCCCAGGGGATTCACCTAATTCCTTCCTTTTCAACACAAGGACACGGAGACCCTAAGAGATTCAGAACATGGGGTGAAGGTACAGCATTCGCCCCACAGCTGAGTGCAGCATTTTCCTGGTGGATCCCCATGCCCTGCCCGCCTCACAAGAACGCTAGGAAAATGGGATACATCATGCTCAAAACAAGCCATTCCACCCCATCTCTGACATCGCTCCCTGAATGAGCCACGCCGCGCTTCCCCGTTTTCAGTTGGGGTAGACTCTCTCATGAACTTACATTTTTGTCCTCTTTTTGTTCTGTTTCTATTGTTGATCCCTTTTCAGCAATTCTTCTCCTAGAAAGAAGGTAAATCAGATTTTTTAAAAATTCATCTAACTCTGAGTATAAAAACAACTCCAAAAGGGAGGAACTGCATCTAGTTAAATTGTACTTTAATAAAATGAACATAATCCTCTCAATCCCGAACGTGTTCACACAGTTTCTCACTCACCTCCTGGCCAGCAGGGCACTCATTTCTTCCATTAATCCACTGCCTCCTAAAGGAAGGGGTCCATTCCCACGACCCGTGTCTGACTTCGAGGAGGCTGGGTTCACAACGACGGTGGTCCCTCCACTTGGGAAAGATGCATCCTCCATCTTGATGAGAATACAGACAGAAAGTAAACTCCTGTGCTTATGACATTAATTTCAATAAAAACATCCAAATATTATTTTTTAAAACTTTCTAAGAACCAATGGAGTGATTGGCATTAACTTTTTATTAATCAGTGCAAGCTCCATCCACGTTTACATCAACAATAATGCGATCAAACATTATCACGTCTCCCTGTTCCATAACACGGAGGAGGACATGTCACTCTGGTGGCACAAAAAGAAGTAATCTGCCAAAACACGCATAATCCAAATCTAATCTTGAGGAAACTATCAGGGAAACCAAACTGAAGGGCAGGCTCCAGACACAGTTCTGCAGACCTCGCCAAAGTCAACCTCATGTACGAAAGAGTGAGGAACTGTTCCAGATTTTATGGCAAACTCGGGACATCGCAGCTAAATGTACTGAGTGATCTCACGCTAGAAAAGAAAACTGCCATAAAGGACACTGTTGGACAATACATGGCATCTGAATACATTTGTAGATTAGAAGAGTCTGTCAATTAAACTTCCTGATATTACTCGTTCTCCAGTGGGCACGTATAGGTGAATGTCCCTGCCCCTACTGACCCCACGCTCCAGTGTTTAGGGAAACAGGGGCGTGGTGTGTCTGACTCACTCTCAATTCAGATAAAAAGGGAGAGTGTGTGTGTCCCCCAGAAGGAAAACACACATGGAGAATAATTAAGCAAATACGGTAAAACGTGAAAGTGGTGAGTCTGTGTGGTGCGTTTACAGAGGCTACATTCTTGCAACTTTTCTGTAAGTAGAAATTATCCCCAATTTTTAAATCAATGATGTAACACAGGATTCGTGAAATGGGAAGACAGTAAATCCGCTATCCCCGTTACTGAGGAAGAACAGGCACAAGCAGAAAGCACAGAGACGTGGAGGTGCATTTACCCGGGACACTTTCCTCAGTTTCGCTCCGGCAATGGCAGCCGCAAGTCCAGTCAAAGGGCGATTGTCTTCAGATGCGGATCCCGCAAAAAATCCAGATGCAGGGAGGGGGGGAGCAGGAGGTGGAGGGGGAGGGNTAAATAAGACTGTCAACAACAGAGCCACAGGACACGATCTTGTGCAAAGGGATGCAGGATGCCAAGCTAAATTAAACTGCCTCAAACATTTACTACCTATTAATGAGCTCCAATTAGCATAATGTTTAAAGTTGAGATCACTGTCAAAAAGATACTAAAATGCAAGGCCAAAGTATATAATGTCCTGCCTTAATGTTAGAGCTTTATTAACAGAACTGTAGGACAGTTAGCTAGTTACATCTTTGGGGGTTCACAGGGCTGTGTAAGTGCTTATAAAATCTGTGACGGAGACAGCGTCCTGAAGAAGCGAGCCCATGTGCATGACCGCAGTTAGGACTGCTGGAAATAATGGACTTCCAAGAGTCTGTGTGAACCTGGAAAGGTTGAGACCCTTAAGCCTACCATAGTGAAGACCCCATATTTACGCACAGACAGAGGGCTGCAGTGGCTGGACTGAGAATAGGAGGGAGGGGTGGGGCCCCAGTTCAGCTTCTTAAAAATGTTCCACCTTTTAAATCTAATGTGTACAGAATCACTGAAGTAAAGGAATCTACTAGAACAAAGTACAACCTGAAAGTAACTACCAGAAATAATTAAATGATACAGAATTTGAAGTTCCTTTTAGTCTAGAAGACAGGGGTAAGAGAGAAAAGTCTCCAAACCTTGGAAAATCACAAAGAGAGTGAAGGACAACTTACTCAGTATCAGAAGATCAAACTAGTAGGCACTCTCCCTCCTTGAAGACTTTTAAAGGGGTACTTTAGGACAAATAAGATGCTATCTTCAAACTGGGTGGTAATTTTTTGAAACTGAAAACACCAACAGCTCTTAGAGGAACACAGAGCAATGGACTGCCTCTCTTCCTCGGACTGTGGACTCTAAGGGCACAGCAGGTGGGTCACGTGACCTTGTCAGGCTCACTGTGCCTCCCTATCCGGCGTTACCATCACGTGATATAAGTCTGCCTGTACAAGAATTCTGACTCAGTGTTTAAGCAAAATCAATGCGCCACAAGTAAAACATATACACAGCAATAACAAGTCTTATTTCTTATCTTAAGAACAAAGATTTTTTAAAGAAGGGTATTTAAATCCAGGCTATGACACTGTTTCTTTCTACGTACAAATTAGTTGTCATATTCCTTCCTGAAATTCCTGCTAAATCTTACCCTTGAAAAAAAAAAAAAAACAGGGTTGCCAAGCATCTTCTTATTCACTTATGGAACCAGGTCCTTCTCTACTTACAAATCATCCAAACTTAGAAGATTACATCCTCCCTCCCCTGTTACCATGACGGCAAGGTTTGAGCAAGGGGAGGGGGTGGGAGGGATGACTGTGGAGGGTGCTTATTCTCTGCCAACTATCCCTTCAGGCCACTACTTCTTGTAATTCTGGAGCATGGAATCCACCACTGGGGCACATATCAGGCCTGCCGTACTCCCCACCCTGCAGGCAAAGTCGGGCTGCTCCTCAGGTTTTGGGGTGTACCTAGTCCAGTGCGGGAAGCCCAATACAGGAGGGGCCAAAATGAAACAGGGCTCAAGAATCAGAACTGTTCCAGGGGAGACTCTAGGATGACACATTTCAGGACTTCAGCTGGGCACCAAACGGAATCTCCAAATTTCCCACAAATTAAAGGAAGACAAGTTAGGTCATGTATTTATCCTGTAGATAAATCATGTGGATAAACGTGTCAAGTAACATTTTCCTAGTGGGATTCATAAGGAATGTGTTGCGGAGGCCCTCAAATACTGGGACACCCCTCCAGCTACGACACTGTGGAAGACACCAAAATCCAGATCAGTGTGGACATTCCTCATCTCGATCCTCCTCCGACTGCAGTTAATCCAGCAGAAAGAGCCTCACTCATCTTCTACTTGTTTAAATTACAGGAAGTTGGGCACAGTGACAGGGCTGTTCGCCTACCAAAACCACCCTCCCCGTGCTTCTAGGCAGTGACAGCTGCCGATACACCGCATGTCCAGGGCGCGCTGTTAGTAGCAACAATGGAAGCCTTACCCTGTTGGGCTGGAGTCTCGGCCGGCTGAGAGGCTGCCTGCAAGCCTGGCTCAGAAGCAGAGGAGTCCCCCAGCACAGAGTTTAGAGGAGTCTCCGCAGAGGCAGGGGCAGCTGCAGAGGGAGAAGGGAGAACACTAGGCTTGGATGAGGGAGTTGAGGCAATAGGGGTGCTTGGAGGAGGAGAGGCTTGAGATCCACAGTGTGAGCGCGGTGCGAGGGAAGGCAGTGGAGGCGGCGGCGGCGGCGCTGCTGGCCCTGAGGTAGGCGGTGGAGACACTGGACATGTGACAGAGTCAAGCGGCCCATTGGGTGCTGTTGGTGATGGAGGCATTGGGGGCACAGGAGAAGAAACACAAACAGGGAGGACAGGCCTTGGACCAGTCGCTTTGCCTGGGGGGCTGCTAATCATTACTGGAGGAGATGGAGGGAGGGGCGAAACAGTGGAAGTAGACCAGGCACAGGGCTTCGTAGCTGGAGGCTGAGAAGAGGGTGTGTTCACAGGAGAAGAAGGCCGAGAGTTTTTGTTCAGAGGACGCGGAACTGTAGCGTAATGGGGAAGAACAGGGTGGAAGGCTGAACCTACAGATGCTGCAAAACGTGTCGCTGAGTGTCGAAGTGGTGGTGTAGGGGGTGTGGAAGTAGGTGGCAAAGCGGTCACTACAGCATAGTCAGGAGTGGCCTCTGACACTGGAGCTGAGATGACTTTAGCATAGGATGGAGGAGGTGCCGAAGGAGGCTGGCAACTGGCATACTCAGGAAGTGGCGCGCTATACGGGGAGCTGTCGGAGGATGGAGCTGCACAGAAGGTGGGAAGCAGCAGCAAGGACAGGATAAAAAAGGAGAGAGAAAAAGGGAGCTAGTAAAGCCACAAAACCAGCATTCAGACAAAATGTACAAATGTAGACCACAGTTAGTACCCAAGAACTAAAGCACGTGTGCAAGAACTGATCTCACCCGAGAACGTGTGAACTCGTTCATGCATTTTGAAACCCAGAGGAGGAAGAAATCAGTTTTCTTTTTATCTGATAAGTATACTGATAAATTGCTTAGCTTATCCTTTGCAAGAGCAAGACTGTATCTTAATTCTCATTATTTAGCCCACTAAAAGGACATTAAAATTACATGAATAGGACCATAAACAGAAGAATACGTCTGCTGGTCTTTTAAGAACAAATAGCGAAACTGACAAAAAGTTTTATAAAGGGCTAGGAACCCCCTATTCAATGCTTATTTGTGGATAAGTGTTGTTCTGTTGGCTATCACCCCAGAAAATAATTAGGCAGTTAAAAAAAAAACTAACGCAAACAACAAACCAATCAACCACACTGAGATCCACGCTGAGACCTTTGATACAGGCCACATGGAACCGAAAAATAATTCTTAAATCCTATTCCAATAAATGTCAATTTTAATGAATGTCTCAAACTTTCAGTTTTCTCTTAACCCTTAATGTTGTTCAATAAATTCCATTAGATTTAGAAGTTTTCACTAATTTATTTGTAGCACTCGCAATACTCGGACATCCGTAAGTACTAGTCCATTTTAGAGAGGGTGTTTTCCTCCTTCGACAGGTTTGGGTGCCATCAAGCACACTTCTTGAATCCTATAGGATTCAGGACAGTTTAAGCAACCTCCAAAGGGAAATATATTCCTAGTTCACCCAATACAGAACATTTCCCATAAACACACAATGCACTTTATAGCCAATTTACAGCGAGTCCGAAGAATTAGAAAGCCGGACTACACAGAGCTTTCCTAAGTCTCCAAGCAATAAATGCCATACAGAGAGGACTAAGGAAATGGTAAAGTAGCAAGTGCTGCACGTTTTGCCCTGTCCACCCGTCCTGCCTGCCCCCCCCCAGCCCCTCCCGGCACCCCGCACCCGGCACCGGGGCGACAAAGCGAGGCGCGCACTTCTTACCGGCGGCTGACAGCCTGCGCTCGCGCTCCCACTCCAGCTGCTCGCGCTCCAGCTGCTCCTGCCGCTCTCGCTGCTCCCGCTCGCGCTCCCGCTGCTCCTGCCGCTCCCGCTGCTCCCGCTCTCGGTCGAGCCGCTCCAGCCGCTCGCGCTCCAGACGATCCTGACGCTCGCGCTCCCGCTGCTCCCGCTGCTCCCGCTGCTCCCGCTGCTCCCGCTCCCGCTGCTCCCGCTCACGCTCCAGCTGCTCCTGCTCCAGGCGCTCGCGCTCCACCCGCTCCACGCGCTCACGCTCCACGCGCTCGCGCTCCAGCTCCTTCTGTCGCTGCTGCTCTTGCAGCTGCCTGAAATTTAAAAATTAAAAAAAAAAATCAGAAATATGCAACAATGGCCACTCATCATGAAACACCCACTCCTTCAGATGAACCTATGCGCGCCTCAGTTCTGATGCAGACACAAAATGGAGCCTGCAATCCACATCCGCCAGTGAAGACAGATGGGACAGGAGGACTTACCAGCGTCACAGAAATGAAAACGACCTAGCTGGATCATCCCCACATGACACTAGCGTCTCACTCTACTCTGCACTGTTCATGAACAAAGTGCTACAAATAAATGAATTTTCCAAGTGGCTGAACACACAACACCGTAGTGACCACGTCACTGTATCAAATGTCCTCTTAGAAAACACCAGGGCTGGCCACACAGTAGTGGGACAAAAGTCGGCTTCATTTGTTTTTGCACCCTGTCCCTACCACTTCTGAAGGATCACAATTGGCAGGTCTGCTAGGGGAAAAGCTACTCGAATCTTAGGATTTTGGATACATGGCTCTAAACTGTGTTCAGGAATGGTGGCTGGGCTCCCGAGCAGCCCCAAAGATGAGAATTCCCTTTCTCCTCTACAACACCAAACATGATCACCATTTCTAACGGCAGCTGAAAGGCTTGCTCCCACAGACAGCCTGCGTTTTGTCCTCTCGGAGCGCAGTGCGAGACACGGCTGCACACGCTCTCCGACCAGCTTGCTCCCAGGAGAGTTCATATTCCATACTCAGGTGAAGAGCTCCTTTCTCTATTAAAGGTAATAACCCTTTGTCACAAATGCTGGTCGTATGTATTTTCAACTTTTATTAAGGTTTTTTGATTTTTACAGTTTCATTTAAAACCGTAACGTGTTAACTTTGTTGAAGTTGTGATCTGGCTTGTAACTTTTACATAGAAAGTCTAGTGCTGGTATTCCTTTATGTGATCTGCCTTTGAAATTGTTCTTAGCCCCTTCTCACAACAAAGTTACATAATTACATGTTTTTACAACAAAACCCTTAGTTTATATGAAATTCATCTTAGTTTTGGGATGTGTAGCCCTGAGCTACGTCACAGCACCATTTAGAGTTGCTCATGGTCCTGATTTAGGATGCCACCTTTATGTGTGTAGTTCTGAAATTCCAGAATGTTCTGGTTGGTGGATCTGTTTGTCATCTGAAATAAATATCTAGTAGGGTGCATCCATCCTTACCACTCTTCTTTTTGAGTTTTTCTAGATGATTCTCAGACACTTAGCTTCTTCTAGATTAAACTTCAGAATCACTTTGTTAAATTTACCCCTTCTGCCAAGACCTATCCTTCTCAATCCTATTAATGCTTTATTAAATTTGAAGATCAATGAGAAAAACATTCATGTCTTTTAATCTCCTTGTCTAAGAATGTATGGAATGTCTCAGTATTTATGCAATTAAATTAAAAATCTCCTTTCACTCTAGGACTTCAAATGCTGGCTTTTGGAATCACTGTGATTATATTAAAACCTAAAGAGGCCCAATGTATATGGGTCTGAAACATAAAAGCAAACTGTATGTTTCCATACATATATGTAACAGAGCAGGCAAATATGTCTCCAAGTACCTAAGCGATAGTCTTGCTATAAAAGTTAACTCTCCCCAAAATAAAAAATAGCCCCATCTTATACATAATATATTTCATAGCATGGTGGTTAAGATTAAATGAAGCAATGCCTTAAAAAGCTGTTTAAAAAGTTCCTGGGGGATTAAGAACACTCAATAAATGTGAGCTACAATCGGGAATTTCACGAGGACTTTTCTTGCACTGGCTAATAAACCGCTGACTTCCCAGTAGAGGCAGAGCTAAATGACAGAGCGAGGATGCCAGCCTTCATCCCTCCCAGCACTACCAATAAACCACTAAGACTTCTCCAGAAATCTCTCCCCTTCGTGTTTCCTGAACTGACCACAAAAAGGGAAAAGCCCACTTGACAAGTGAGCCAACCCCACTTGTCTCAGAAAAGCACGAAGCCTCTCTCTGGGCCTATCCCCGTACTTAACAGTACCTGCACAGGAGTGGGGGGAAGCCCTACTCAGTGCAAGCAGTCACCGCGTCAGACACCGGCCCGAGGCAGATCCTTACAGTGCAGTACTGACTTCGAGACATGGCCAGACAAAGCACTAGCTGCCAGAGTTTCTGAGGGGTAACGATATCGCTACAGGGGTGAAAGCAAAAACTCGGGGTATCACAAGGATGCTTTCAATAGTAACTTAGAGAAGAGTCGGTTCTTTCTGTAATGACCTCTAATAAATGAACTTGGCTGGGACTTATATTTAAAACACACCATATGTGTCAAAAAGTACGAGCGCACTCATACTCTTTAATGTAATACTCCAAGCAATCTACTGGGTCTAAAAGGGAAAGCTATACCTGTAGTACTCTAATGAGAATACATCTGTGCACAGAAGCTAAGGGAAACTACTTAGCGTCAGACTACAGCAGCTCACCAAGAAATCTAGGATGAAAAGACATAGGTTCCTAGGCCCGTTCCCGTTTCCACATCACCTCTTTCATTTTATTCTTGTCAACATAATACAGGTACATAAAGCTTATTAAAAAAACAACAGTTCATTGCTCCAACCTTCCCACCCATTTCCAATTACTCTCAACTCTTTTTGGGCTTTTCTTTTAACTTCAGATACTGCCCACAGGTAACTCTGGTGGCTCCCTCACCACACCCAAGCCTCTCCCAGCACAATCACGGGAGAATGCACATTCCCGGTGAAATCAATATTCAGAGTTTATGTTATTAATACAGCTACACCATATGATACCCTAAGACTACGCTGCAATTGACGTTCTGATTTGTTTCGCTGTTGTTGCTGTTTTTACCTCCCAGCTGATGGCCATTTCTCCAAGCAACACAATGCTGTTATCACAAAAAGTAAGCTCAAGCCACAGGCAGAAAGCCAGATCTCAAGGAATTACTGCATAATGACATTTGCAGCCAGGGAGTCCTGACTTAGGAAGATTATTCCACATGTCAGAACCTAATATTTATTCAAGGGTTTTCAGTCTGTAAAAGATCAAGAAGGAGTATGACGCCAGAGAGATTCCCAAGTTCACGGACAGTGAGTGGAGTAGGCAGCTCCAAGAAATTCTGCTATTTTCTTAATTTGAAGGGGGTAAAAAAAGAGGTGGTTCAAGTCCCTGGCCACTTTTTAGCCTGCTCACTGAAAAGATGCACATCTATATATATTTCCCAAAGTAGTGTGTCAAAAGGAAAATCTCAGGGGCGCCTGGGTGGCACGGTGGTTAAGCGTCTGCCTTCGGCTCAGGGCGTGATCCCGGCATTATGGGATCGAGCCCCACATCAGGCTCCTCGGCTACGAGGCCTGCTTCTTCCTCTCCCACTCCCCCTGCTTGTGTTCCCTCTCTCGCTGGCTGTCTCTATCTGTGTCAAATAAATAAATAAAATTAAAAAAAAAAAAAAAAGGAAAATCTCAGGCTTACAAATCTTTAGTAGCATGAATAATTCCCACCTAAATTGGATGATATATAAACCTGACATTCATGTTCTGACCTCTAAAGCAGGACATCTGTATTATCTTTTTAGGGGACAGTTTCCAAGTTTATAAACCCTGCTTTTCTTAAAAATATCACTGCCAACTCACAGATATGAAACACACGTTGACTCTTCTTCCCAGAGCTGTGTCTACAACTGTTCTTTACTCAGAACCATCTGAAGACTTTCTCAAAATACAAGGGCTTGACTTCTGAACTACGCAAAAATTCTACCAGACTAACTTTTAAGTTAGGATATGTATTTTACGTCAACTTGAAAGTTTCTGAGAAAATACACATTTTTTTGAAAGACAATTGCAGTGCAAATGACCAATATTATAGCCACCAAAAGCACTGAAAAAAAAAAAATCAGAAATTGTTCCTCCCACCACCAAAATACCTATTTCCTTGAAAGAGCTGTCCCCCAAAGTGAAGAGATGCCCAAAGCACTGGCCAACAATGAGTTTAATAGACTTTTCTTAAATATATTCAGACATAAATTTAGTTTATGTTGACTCAAAGACTTTTTTTTTAAGCAAGCAAAATATAATTAAAGTTTAAAAATACATTTCATACACCCTTACCTATGCGGAAGAGTGTTAGGTAGATCACGAATGATTTAAATTTTGACACAATGAAGTAAAGGAGAGCAGACTCAGAAAATAATCTGAGTTGATAACACTTAGTAACACAACAATGTTCCTGACATTTGTCAGAAAATAAAATTACATGAATGTGTTCTGATCACATCACATGGGTATTTCACTTCTCTATTAGCAAGCAAACGGAAAGTGTGATAAAACAAAACAAGACAATCAAGATGTAACGTTATGAGGCCCGTACTTACAGGAGGAGGCGGTCGACTCTCGGTCCATCCGGCCTGTGAAGGCCAACCGGGGGGCTATAAACCCTCATTGCTGCCCCGCTGCTTGGGTGCTGGGACAACTAGTCCCCTTTTATAACTTTCAGGTAGTGGTGCTGATCTGCTGGCTATTTATAGACATTAACTAAATTGAGTTCTATGTTGAGCCTAAACACAGGACTGACTCACGTTTCTTAAATATGTTTTTCATCATTGTCAAAGAAGCCAAATATTAATAATATGAGTAGGCACCCAAAACTGATACTAACAAATGAAACAAAAATGAGTAGAAAACTAAACTATCCTACCTTCACGTGACGACAGGAAAGGTACGGGACTGATTAACATCCAAAGTCAACATTCGTTTTTTCAACTCGAACTCACCCTCATTGAAATAAAACAACGAAACTTATAAAACACACACACAGCAGGACAACAAAGCTTGTAACAAAGCGGGAATCCCTTCCCTGGGGAGGGAGCCTCCCCGCTCCTGATTTCGCTCTTCAGAAGCAAGTTCTTCCAATCTGGTACTGACCTCGCGTTTCTAAACACAGTGACTTGTTCAGAGCGGCTCCTTCTCAGTCCCCCAGACTGACCATTATCTACTGACGTCCTACCGCACGAAGGAGCTAGTTCCTACCCACCCACCCACAAAACCTCCCTCCTCGTTCCTCCAACCAAACCATACCGCCACTTTGGATACATCAACATTCACTTATATTATTCATGGCTGATCACATTTACTTTTCAGAGCAATTCTTCCTTGTTCTGGCGTTAAAAATTACTATTTTTTTCATTTGATTCTTTTTCTTTACACCATCCCTGCTGTACCCTGAAATCCCCACAAGAACTGTAAAGCCCCTGAGGTGGAGCCTGCCCCACTCCTCTGTCCAGCTTCTGCTGACGGCTGATAATTCTTGGAGGTGCCTGGCTTGCAGGTATATCGCCACAGTGTCTGCCTCCAACCTATGGTTTTCTCCTCGTGTCAGCCTCCGTCTTCACAGGCCCATCTTCCTTCTGTATCCTTCTCCTCCTCTAAGGACATCAGTCGTACTGGATTAAGGGCCCACCCCACTCCAGTATGACCTCATCTTAACTACCGAATCTATTTCCATGAAGGTTCACGTTTTGAGATACTGGAGATTCGGACGTCTTACTTGGGGGACACAATTCAATCCATAACATCCCTCATCAACACAATTTTGGAAACTAGAAAGTGGACAGCCATTTCTTACCTGTCATGTTATATAACTAATGTTCTTCAAAGTGCAGCTGACCTTCCTAAACAAACCAAATTCTAAATATGTTGTTTAAGCTTTTCTTTAGTAATTAATTTCCTTTTTCATAGCTATTTCAGAAGAAACAACTTAAAGAAGAAGAATTCTTAGCTATTAATTAAAATAACCCATTAATAATTTATGGTTCTGAGGAAAAATCCTATGAAGTTTGTTATGCAAACCCAACATACAAATGCCTGGAGGAGCGCACTGTTCCTATCATTCTCTCCCTACTCATCACTACTTGCTCACCAAGTACAAACCACCTGGCCACCTTCAAAAATCAATTCATGGGGGCGCCTGGGTGGCACCGCGGTTAGGCGTCTGCCTTCGGCTCAGGGCGTGATCCCGACGTTGCGGGATCGAGCCCCACATCAGGCTCCTCCACTATGAGCCTGCTTCTTCCTCTCCCACTCCCCCTTTGTGTTCCCTCTCTCGCTGGCTGTCTCTATCTCTGTCGAATAAATAAATAAAATCTTTAAAAAAAAAAAATCAATTCATGATACCCCTAACAACAGCTTGCCTAAAAGCAGTAACACAAATATATCATTTATTATAATATGAACTTTATACTAAAAATAGAACTATCCAAATCTTACAGGTGAATATTATGATGCAAATGAATCGGCATTTTCATTCCCCTTTTTGCAGTAATGGCATAGAAAAGAGCCAGTTAAGGAACCAAAGTTAATAAGGTCACAAAAGCTGGCCGAGGGTATTGTATCAAGCCTCTGAAAATAAAACCAAACACAAGAGAATTTGTTTCTGTATAAATAACCACATGAAATAAATTTTGGAAATAGAATTTCTATTGGAAACCCAATTTCTGAGCGGACCATGCTGCATATCCTGCCGCCATCCTGCGGTCCAGCCACGCGCTGCTGCGGAGACAAACGCCAGTGCTAAGCGCCTGTATAAAAATGTACTCAAAGTATCTTCTTCCAAATACGGTTTCACCGGGGGCAAAAACAGATCCTACGGGATGTAGGCCAAAGGAAAATGGCATACCTTTCTCATAATCTGAGAATACTAAAGTGTTAAAAAGCAAGGTGCCTTTTTATTATACAACAAATTCAGGAAAAAAGCACTTTACAAGCTGGACACAACCTACTCGTCGGACTGCTCTGTCAGTCCTGAGGCGGTACCGTGTCACAGGGCTGTCTGCACCCCCGTGCCCTTACACATCTCTGCTCTTTCGGCCTGGAATTTCCTCCCTTCTAGGACCACAAGTCCCTACTCTGCTTCCTCTTCAAGGCACGGCTCCCAGCGCATCTCCTCAGGGAAGCTCCCAGCGCCGCCCAAACAGCACAGACAGAAAAGCCCAAGCCGCATGAAAATGGCGCGTATTACCACACTTAACTGTCCCTGAACCGTACAAACTCATATGTTTTCTGCCTCTCATACGTAACATCTATAGATACATGAATTCTAGTACCAGAAACTTCTTGGCTTTTGCTCAGAAACTTTATTCAGGTCTCTACTCTCAAAGAGCCTATAATGTTCGCTGCAGAGGCGAGACTCAGCTGTAAACTGAATAAATGGTAAAATATAAAATAAGAGAGTGTGTGATGAAGTTTTAAGAGTTCAGAAAAGAAGCCACCAGTATACCTGGAGAAGAATCTACAGATGATGATAACGCAGTCAGAAGAGGAGAACCTGAGAGCGGTGTGTGGAGAGACGGCCAGGAGAGAGGGGACGGACGCGCAGGGGGGTCCTCAGACGTCAGGCCAAACAGCAAAGCTGGACGTGAGAAGGGCCGGCCTTCGGGAGTGCTGAGGGCGAAGTGACACGGCAGGACTATCTGGACTCGTATTCAAGTCTCCCCCCACTCCAAGATTCTACTGGAATTCCAGAAAGTCATAACTTTCCATAAACCAACTCAGGACAAAGTAGAAAACTGAGGGGTCGTCAGCAGACCAACTCTATCATCAAGGTCATGAAAGCACGAACAGCAGAGAGCAGAGTAAGTCTAGACCTCTTTCCTCAGTTTCCGTAGACAAGTATATCCAAGTGCCCATTCTACATCTTTACGTGGATGTCCAACGAACATCTCCCTCTCACATTCTCCAAGTTCACCGCTGGTACCTCCCAACAAAACCTGCTCTACTCACAGTCTTCCGCATCTCAGTTGAGCACAACTCCATCCTACCCACTTGCTTAGGTTAAAAGCCACAACTTCCCCCCCTCATACCCCACACATCCCCCCGGAAAGCGTCAGAATCTGCCTACTGGCCACCTCTGTGACTTGGCGAAAGCCACCATTACATCCCACCGTGTTTCCCTTAACAGCCTCCCTGGTTCTCCTGCTGGGCTGCACTCACCGCCCTGCGCCCACCTCCATCCGGGCTTCTCCAAAGGCTAGCCTCAATGGAGCAGCCAGACTGACAGTTAATATGGGAAGCCGAATCATTTCTATCAAAGCCATTCAGGGGCGCCTGGGTTGCTCAGCCGGTTGAGCATCCGACTCTTGATTTCCACTCAGGTCATGATCTCAGGATCGTGGGGCTGAGCCCCACGTCCACACTCTGCAGAGAGTCTGCTTGAGATTCTCCCTCTCCCTCTGCCCCTCCCCCATTCTCTCTCTCTAAAATAAATAAATTCTTAAAAAAAAAAATTTCAATGGTCCCTTTTTCTCTCAGAACAAGAGCTACCTTCTCTGCAATCACTGGCCAGGTCCTGCAGATAGACTCTGCATTAGCTTCACACTCACCCAGCACTCTTCTTTCTATCCTTGCTCTCTCTGCCCAAACCGCTGTGGCCTCTTCCTTTGTCCTCGTACTCACACACACAATCCTGCCCTAAGGCCTTTGCATGGCTGTTCCCTCTTCGTGCAAAGCACTTCACCCGGACACCTGCTTGGCCAGGCTAGCTCCTACCTTTGTTTCGGTAAGACCCACCCTGATCAGCCTATTTAAAATTATAACCAGCCTCCCCTCCCCCCTCCGCCACACACACTCCCCTCTACTCGGCTGGGTCTCCTCCCAGAGCACTAAATATCCTCTGCCATGTCTACTGTTTTCCGTCTGATGGGGGTAAGCTGTTTACGCCCCCACCCCACTCCCTGTCCTGGCGTGTCGTAAGCACAGGGAACAAACAGCGCCTGGAACCTTCTCACCTCGCTGCAGAGCGAAGGCAGCCACAACCAGAACACATACTGAGTGAGAGCGGCTGAGGCGCATGTGACAAGAGCAACCTGGAGAGACCCTCCCCCCCACTGTGAGGCCAGCAGACACAGAGGCTGGGAGGGGGCCACATGGTCACAATCAGGCCGATTAATAAACTCACACTTTGTCTGAAGAACTGTGGCATCTGCCACCCCTCTCCTCTTCAACCTTAGCTCACTGGATGGCATTTCCCACAGAAGACTGTTCTCTAAACAAACTCAACACGCTGCCTCGGGTGAGTCAGGGCTTCTGGTGGCACTAGGGGTAGCTCAGCATCTGTGGTGTCCCCACCCTTGTACCCTAAAGGAGAGCCCACCAGTCTACTCACTCCACCCACTTCCACAGACCTCCCGGCAATCCTCCTGGTCAGGGAGGAACGTGCCCAGCAGAGACCTTACCTCCATGATGCAAGAGGAAAGCCAAGCCAAGCACTGACGCTATTCGATCTCAATCTGTTTAGAGATAAACGGACCACTAAAGATGACCAGATACTTGAGTAAAACCAGTAAGACAAACAATTCAACTCTACGGGAGAGAGAAGATTCAGGCAAGGGAAGAGAAATCGGAGAGGCCTAAGATATAATCATAAATTTGGAACAGGCTGTTAAAAAGGGAATAATTACAAAATAGAAAATAGTCCTGAGATTAAGATTCATCTTTCAACAGGCGATCTACTACTGTGTTACCCCGTTAGCTGGCTGTGAGCCACGCATGCGGCTCCTGAGCGTTTGCAATGTGGCCTGTCTGGACAGAAAAGTGCAGTAAGTGTAAAACACATACCGAATTTTGAAGACTTGGTATGAAAAATAGAATGTAAGATACCTTTATACACATTTCATGTTGAAATAATACTTTAGATAGACTGGGTTAAATAAAATATAGTAATTATAATTAATTTCACCTGTTTCTTTTTTACATTTGTTAATATGACCACTAGAAAAATTTTAATCACATATATGGCCCATATTGTATTTCTACTAGAAAGTGCTGGTCTAGAATATATCACTAAAAATATCGCCAAGAATACAGAACAAAAAAAAAGCAAAAAATGAGGAAAGAGAAATATCATGAGAAAATAAATAACCCAGAAAGGCCAGCATTTGACTAGTAGGAGTTCCCAAAAAAGAGAACAGAGAGAAGAAATGTTTAAATGGCTGTAAGTCTTCGAATGGAAAAGGTCCATTAAGTACTTAGCTAAAGAAAAAAAAGAGGAAAAAAGAAACCACAAACCCCAAAAACTTTAGCTAGTGACATATTCCTGAAAACCCATGGTTGACAAGTTTAAAGGGATTCCAGAAGGAGTGGGTGTGGGGGGAAGTCACCTGCAACATAAGAACACAGTTAATGACAGAGGGAGGAAGACTGCAAATGTCTCAACTGTGAAGCGAGAAAACCAGGGGGTGGGATGGAAGCGCAGGGACAGCGGTGTCACAGAGCGAGGAGCGCAGAGAGCTCAAGTGAAGATGCAGGTTCAATCTGAAAGAGAAACCAGCAGTGGGACTGAAACCAACGGCTACTGGAAGCTGGCCAGGGAGGTGGACAAGTCATACTTCACAGTGGAAAGAGGGAGTCAGCAGCCCCCAACCACACGGGATCATCAAGAACCAGAAACGTATTATTTCATGCTACGGAAGAAGCCATCAGAAGTTCTAAACGTAGAAATGGTTAGGTGTGATTCATTCTGGGGATTAACAGGAGGGGAAGGGCTTGACTGTGTGGCAGGTGACCCTCCCCATCTTATGCCCTCTGGTGCCATATGGGAGTCTTCCACGTGCAAAAGACTTTAAGAAGAACTAAACTGACAGTAATAAAGTGGGAATAAGTGAAAGGGGTAACCAACTAGAAAACACTAGCGGTACACAAGAGAACAAATACTGGAAAAGCTATTAGTCACGAGTGTCAGAAGAGTAGATCCAAAAGGCTGTTAGAGAAAGAAGTCACAGGGTACACTGCGACAGGGATGGTGGGTGAAGAGCATTACAGACGTCCTACGCAGAAAGTTTGGGAGAAATACTGAAGAGAAGAAAGCATGCACATGAAGAATGAAATCATAAGGGTTTTACACTGTGGTATTAGTGGGACACCCAAATGCACGAGCTCCACAACAGGAATTCTCACTGAGGATCAACTGTTGGAAACGAGAGGGTCTCTGACCCTCTAAAATGACACATAAGCGCAAGTCTGCTTGCATAACAGAAGGGTGGGGGCTGGGGGAAAGAGGGCACGTGCCTGCTGCTGTCACCCAATTCTCAAAAGGACCCATGACACTGCTCCATTTCATGGGAAATATTGCACCGATCTCAGGTTCAGGGACACAGCTGTCCATGTGGAAGCCACCAGCATAAGACAGTTAAGAAGAAGCTACAATAGGGGCGCCTGGGTGGCATAGCGGTTGGGCGTCTGCCTTCGGCTCAGGGCGTGATCCTGGCGTTATAGGATCGAGCCCCACATCAGGCTCTTCCGCTATT
>NC_048225.1:64208383-64224122 GCF_002007445.2 Ailuropoda melanoleuca
CGCTATGGGCCTGCTTCTTCCTCTCCCACTCCCCCTGCTTGTGTTCCCTCTCTCACTGGCTGTCTCTGTCTGTGTCGAATAAATAAATAAAATCTTAAAAAAAAAAAAAAGAAGAAGAAGCTACAATATACAACCCAATCATCAGTCTGTCAAGGTAGACCATGTACAGAGGAAGAACGAGGACAGCTTGTGCACATGCCGAAAGGGCTCAAGGAACAGGAGGCGGCAAGGAAGAGACTCTGCAGGATCAAAAGGAAGAAAGCAAAGAGGGAGATGTGCACGAGGAGAAGAAATCTCAACTAGAAACAAGTCAATGCTGGAAGAAGCATTTCCAGGAGATCTGAGCTGACACAAAACACATTTCACCAGATAAAAAAAGCAAGTGCGTAGGGGCGCCTGGGCGGCTCAGTCGTTAAGTGTCTGCCTTCAGCTCAGGGCGTGATCCCAGTGTTCTGGGATCGAGCACCACATCGGGCTCCTCTACTGGGGGCCTGCTTCTTCCTCTCCCACTCCCTCTACTTGTGTTCCCTCTCTCTTTGGCTGTCTCTCTCTCTCTCTGTCAAATAAATAAATAAAATATTTAAGGGAAAAAAAAAAAGCAAGTGGGTATGGGAAAGAGAAAGGAAGGGACACAGATAAACAATAACACCAAGAGAGAAAGACAGTGGTATCTCATAGGTTTCCCTAAAAGAAAGGAGAGGGGCACCCAGCCGGCTCAGTTGGTGCAGTGAGTGACTCTTGATCTCGGCCCCACGTGAGGTACAGAGATTACTTAAAAATAAAAAATATTTTTTAAAAATAAAAAATTTTAAAAAATGAAAGAAGACTGTGTGGCTATGGACAGAAAATAATTTTAAAATTTACACCCATTCTTCAGAATTTTGCATTTCACTCTTCAAAACGACTGAGTTGAGTCTTGAACTAAACAAGTAATACAAACAACATCCAATTTTCAAACCCTGCAGCATCCTGCTACACACAAGCAGACAAGCCTCAAGTCCAGGGGAATGCTACAGGGCCAGCCAGCACTTGGACAGGATCAAAGTGGACACGGGGCACAGCATTTTCACTGTAGTAGAAATTCGCTCAATACTCATTTCTGCTAAAACTGCAAGTTACAAGTTCTCAACAACTACTATGCAATGGGTCACCCATCGGAGACCCTTAACGAGCCAGCAGAGGGTGCCTATTTCTATTTCTGTATTGTCTTCACCCAGCAACTGTCCCAGGGGCCACCTGCTTCCTTTCCATGATGCCAGAAATTATCTGTTAACGTTTGGGTTCTCTCCTGGTTCTTCCTGGCAAATGTTATTCCCAATACCATGATCATTTTTTAAAAAAGATTTATCCATTCACTTGAGAGAGAAAAAAAGAGAAACAATGTGAGTGGGGGGAGGGGCAGAGGTGAAGCAGACTCCCTAGGCGTGGAGCTTGACCTGAGGCTCGATCTCACGACTCCACAGATCACGAACTGAGCCGAAACCAAGAGTCAGATGCTCAATGGACTGCGCCACCTAGGTGCCCCATGATCATTTTTTTTATTAATTACTTTTCCGTGTGTGTGTGGATGGGGGGTGGGGGTGGGCAACAGAATCATTACAATTTCTAACTCTTGTTCTAATGTGTTTAAAACACTCAATATAGAACCAAAATTCTATCTTTTAAACTTTCCTTATTTCTACAAAAACTTTATTTGTATCTGTTACAGCATCACTCAAAAGAGTTGGATAGATTTTCATCAAATTTGGGGGTTATTTCTGGAGTGACTGAACTGAATATAAAAGACTGTGACAAAAACAAAATTCATTTCGGGAGGGCCTTCCCCAAGAGCTAAGCAGTTATACCCCAAAGCAGCCGACACAGAGTGTAGTAGAGATCCTTCTGTCTGTCAGGGGAACATGGCACACATATCAAAACAACATGGAGAATCTGAGGAGTGTTTCAAATGTGAGATCCAAATCTAAGGTCACAAGAAGAAATTCTGGCTTGCCATGGAGCAAATGCTTGTCAAATGGAAGAATCCATCTATATGATGGTTATCAGCTCTCTAAAATAAAACAGGTGACCTACTAGTGATAACAAGCAACATCAACATCTCCAAAAAGTTCTTATTAGTTTAAAATGGGACACCTAGTTTAACTAACTCAATTTTAGTTATTGTATGTACCTGAATTTTATAAAACTATTTTGTTATTAATTTGGTAGCTTATAGTTCAGAGACTCCACTAACTCAGAAACAACTATACCTAAATGAGGCTGTATTAGAATGTCCAATGTATTTCTTTATAAACTGCATGGAAGCAAGGAGATAATATTATTGACTTCACCAAACCAGCAATTTAATCATAAACAGAATGAGTTTGTATTCCACTACTAAGCACCATGGTAACATCTCAAGATCAAGGATGTCTACGAACAGCCAACACGATTTCAACTTTCTGGTTAAATTAGTTATATGAAAGCCACAATGACCATAGATCAATCTATAACTGCTGTAAAAATAAGTCTTCTTGAAGTCAAGGTCACTTTGTATGCTGCTAAGTGACTTTTAAATGGCTGACAAGACATAATCCACTTCCAGTATTAGGACGCTCACAGGTCTTCTGCAATAGAAAGAAAAGCTCCAAATAACAACTGATTAAAAATTTACCTTCTTTGAATTTCCAATTCTTCTTGTGATGGACCATTTTGAACTTGGGCAGGTAGCTGAGAATTTTGTCTAGGCAATGTCGGCCCTAAAAGGGAGGAAAACATTATAGATGAACATTATCTTTATAGTTAGCTGGACAGAGGAGATAAAATCATGAGAAGAATAACATAAAACCATCACATATTTACAAATGTATCTTCTTTTTTGTTTAGCAAAATAAAATATAAGCTTTACATAACACACAGCAAATGAAAGACTGCAACATAATACTGTCATCATCTCCAGAAGGCTTACTTGAAACAAATGGAAAACATCAACGATAAAGGAAAAATAAACATTTATATATGAAGAGCTTGAGGAAAACAAGTGTTTAATGAGCATCTGAATAGGCACCTGAGCTGGACGTTTCTAAGACAATGAGACATTCTCTTTGGGGTACTTATTCATGAAGTGGAGAGGGAGAACTTAAATGAAAAAATCAGAATTCAAAAACTCACCTAAATAGAACACTGGAAATGAAAAACAGGAGAGAGAGAGCATGAGAACCTTATTACTAGGATGAAGAATGCTAATGCATTTATCAAATTTGCCCAACTTAAGCTGCCATTTTTATTTAATGGCTTGTCATTTCCAGCACTGGTGAAAACAAACATTTGCTAAACTTCTATATATAATTAACCTACTTATCTGAATTTTTAACATAACAGAGGTAATCTTAATAACTTTTCATTTGGGGTTAAAAAAACAAAACAAAAACAGAAACAAACCAAAAGTAAAAATCACCCAAAAACCAAAAACCAAAACCCTACATTCAAACCAACATGGCTCTGTCACAAGAAACTAATGACCATCCATTCCCACATACCATGTGCAATGCAGACCCATTTTTACCATCTTATAACAAATGCCACTAAATATGGGACGTTGTAATGTCACTGGATATAAAAATTATATGTGTCATGAGAGAAATAAATACTGGACCTAATATGCAATGCCTAGGGTTTTATAAAACAGAACAGTCTTGAAATCTAACCCAGGAAACAAGAGAATCCAGTAAACAAGTAAATCTAGTGTGCCAGCAAATGCCCTTAACAGATATTTTGAAAGTGTTTTGTAGGTCGCTAGTACCAGAAACAAGGGTAAGACAGAAACACTTCTGTGTACTAACACAAATTCTTGGTTACTCTGTGCTGTTCTGGGGAAGTAAACGTTGCAGCTAGAAGGATAAGGTTCTTGGCAATGTGGTACAGTACTGGCATATTCCAAATGTGGAAAAACAGGTAAGTGGATCTAAACTTACCTACTAAATTTTTTTCTCATCTCTTTACCCATTTCTAGATTAATCATGTAATTTGTCCTCTAAAAGACAAGTTACATGACAATTGCAGTGATGTATTTCATTAGATTTCCTAAGCTTGCTATTTTGAAAACCACACAAAGGAAATACTAAAATATTAATCCTATGTCATCAGCAACAACAAAAAAATCAAAAAGCTTTTTAAATTAATGTTAAACACGCACTTAAATTTTTGCATAAATGAAAAATAGAACTTGTCTAGGAAACAGGCCGGAATTCTTTCCTTCTTTTGGGAATGAACATACTGATGTAAAAATAGACTGTCATATTAACCCATACACTAATGTCTAATACTCTTAGAAGGAAAAGATGTCTTATCTCTTCCGACAGAAGGAGAGACAAACAGAAGACTGGGGGTGGAGGGTAAACTTGAGAAAATATAAACTATTTGGGGTAAGTATTTTTTAAATCCAAAGTTATGTGTTTATCCAAAAATATTAAATGTGAGCATTTAGCCTGGGCAACTCAAGAGACCATTCTGGCTTAATTATTTTTTAAAATAATGTTTATTTAAGTGAAACCTCATGCTGTTCGAATAATTAAGCAGCTGGATCTCACGGGGCCAGAGAGACTGTCCAGAACCCATCCCAAAAAAGGATGCTGACATACTGTTCACATCTAGCAAAAGCATTTGTGACTTCTATAGTGATACTGACAGATGAAATTCCCCAATATAAATCTACCAATTTAAGTTTTAACTCAAATATAAATTCAAGAAAAGGGTGTCAAAATTTCAACTCAATCTTGATTTTATTAAAGAGATTTTTTTAAACTAACAAAAGTTTGATATAACTCAAAAAAAGTTTGAGAAAAAATTACCTTTCAAAAGCAATTTACAGAAACTTTTGGATTTCTGAAGTTAAAAACTTAACGAACTTGTTTTAAAAGGAGGTTTTAAAAATGTGGGAAGTATTCTCTGGCTGATATCATTAAAAAATTAATTTATCACAGTTTATTCATGCAGCTAAAAGAGGAAAACTTAAGGAAGATCTTTTTAAAATGAGGGGAATTCTGATCCAAGAAAGGCTCTTACGAGTGTTTTCTACATGATTCTTTGTGGTAACGGGCAGCTTGTCTTTCCACAGACATCCCCCAGTGGTGGGCCAGCGAGAAGGGGCCTTCCCCTGGTGTCTTCTCGCACCTGTATTTAGTCTAGTTGTCTTGTCTGTTTCTTCCCCATTAGAACTGTCAAGTCACGATAATGAGCACACTGAAATTCATGTGCCTTTAAATATAATGTAAATATACCGTAAGCACTAACGAGAAGAGTTCGGGGTCACTTAAGAACTGCAGGGACACGATTTCATGCTTCCTTCTGGTCAAACACTCTGCGGGGTCATTCAAGTGGTCGATCCCACCAACATGTGGCTCACGACATGAAGCAGCAACGAAGGCTGCCAGCTGCCCTTGTTTTCTGCACTGTATGTACTTTCGGTCATATTCCTACATGAGTATCTGTGTTCTCACAGAATGCAGAAAAAGGCACTGCCCTAGCCGGTGGGCAATGACAGTATTGTTATGAGCATCCCGTGGTGGCTGACAGTTCTCTCTGGGAAAAAAGAGAAAACACGTGAGCCTGCTCATCCCTATGTGGTGTCATGAAGAACAGCAGCTAACTTTGAGGGTTACTGTCTCTGTTTTATTACCAGAGTGAGAGACAAGGACTGATATTAATCTGTCCTAGCTAGAATTCATACAGCAGAGAAGTGACTTAGGTGCTAATACAGAAAATGTGTCCGTGTCACTGACAGGTTCTCTATAAATGATGGAAAGCAGAATAGTGTCTCTCGAATCCAGGAATGAATGGCATTTCAGTCTTGACTTAATACTGAGTTTTGGCTAAAGCACACTGCACCTGCTGTCACATTTTAATTTTCACAAATCTGGTTTCACACTCAGCCACAGACTGCTTAAAAACACAGGACTAAAAGACCAGGAGGTGTTATTATACACAATACAATCAAGGGTAAACTTAGCAATGTGGTAATTATATTACTGTACACAGTTAAATCAATTAAAGGTAATAATGGGGAAAATCTGCTTTTTAACACATTATTTTACAACTTAAAAATTCACCTTTAATGAGGGCAAATCAATCCTCTCTGCAATTGGGTTAACTGTATCTATTATTCTGCATGTGGAACTCAACATAGTAAGGAGCAAAGTACAGAACATCAAGTAGGTTTTCAGAATGAACTAAAAAAAAAAAACACCAATACCAATAATAACTCATGGCTAGTTCAAAAGGTGGCCTAGAAGAGCCCCCAGGAGGAGGCCGAGAAGCATCGCTAAGAGTCACTGATTAAGCCCTGGGGAGCAGGGAGTTACGAAGACCAGCAGCACAGGCTCACTGCTGGGACCCTGTCACCCGGAGCAAGCCGAAAATGGAACTTTAGGTCATTAAGAAATACATCAGAGTTTCCATTTTTGGAAATTTGTAACACATGCTTCTTTGCCTAAACCAGCAGTACATAAATTTTAAAATAATTCGAAAGAGAATTAGGTAAAGAAACAATATCAGAAATACTGAAGAATCACATCAAAAACTGAGTCACATGGATAAAGTATATACACACAGCTGAACTGTTTATCAAAGATTTTAGCAGTATTATCACTTTGAATTTTATCTCTCATAGAATAATTGGGCCAAAGTAAACAGGAATTAAAAAAAGATATATCTATATAGATATAGATATATATGTCCAAAAAAAAAAAGTTCTAACAAGTACGAGTCATTTTTTGAACTTGGTTTTCCAAAACAGAAGGTTTTAGAATCAAATAAGGATAAAAACAATTCAGAAGAAGGTGTGCGTGCATGTGCATGTGTTTGTGTGTGTGCACACACAGCTCTTTGTGTAAGGGCACGAGCATGCACCTGCCTGACTGTGACTCAGGGGAGCTAAGGGACGTCTCCAGCTCATGCATGCGAACAACACATACGTGTGCATGTGTGTGCACAGGAGTGCAAGAGCACTCTCTAAGCCCAAACTCGCTCCTCACCTACTGTAGAAAGAAGCCTGTCACTCAGAAGCCAAGCCGGGGAAGCAGCTATGACTTACATCCACCTCACGACAAATGCGCCTACAACTTAACTCAAGCTGAGCAAAAGCTCCCTTCAGATAAGAGACATTCACATTCCTCAAAACATACCAAGGTGGATGTGATTCTGTCCCTTAAATTATAAATTAAAAGACTGCTTCAAACAAAATAGTTGAAAACAAAAACGAACAAAAACCCCTCTCGTTCATGGTGCAAGAACTGAAGAAGAATTAGTTTTAGGGCCCTCATCCTAACTACATCCTCACTAAGAAGCCAACTCAAAAGCTGACCGAATCACCTACATGAACCACAACAGATAGCACAACATAAAACGTAGCTTGCTGTTTACCCCGAATACCACAAGCCAGACTATGGCCTACGGAAACAAAAGTTATGGAAATGTGCAAGTAGTATGTACCACAGCTTGAAAAAATAATGTAAACATAATGTTGCTTACCACAGAAAATACATCGCAAATTAGTGCTGTCCTGGGTAGCAGCAACCTTGCTCTGGGCTGCAACAGACACCTTGGTGTTAGAAGCTTCACAGGACAACGGGCCCATCTGAAGAACTTCACACAAACTAAAAGGTGCTTTCAAAGGTTCAAAATGTTTTTATACATACGTCCTATCTAGATCCTCATTCTGGAAGCTCTGTAATTTAATAAAAACGTATCTTCTTTAATATAAACTTTAAAAAGAATTTTTATGGGTAATCATATTTGTGGAAAAACCCTGTAATAAGCCACAGACCAAATGATGCACAGACCAAATAGCTTCTTTCCAGAGTTAGACAATCAGAGAGTGCAATCGATTTACATTTCACAACCATATTTTAAAAAGTAAATGGAACTGAGGTATAGGAGGTCGGCATCCGTGGCTGACTTAATTTCACAGTATCTACCCTCTTTCAGTATTGCTCATTTAGAAGACTTTGCAGTTGAAAAAAATTCAGGGGAAACACTTAAGATTAACTTAACCTAAGAAGAACTCATTTCTACTAGTTGAAAAAGACAAAAGCCATTTTAACCAGCCTCTAGCAATTAAAGTGTTTTACAGTCACTGATGTAAATAAGAATATCTTCATTGGCTTTGCACTCTGAAAAAACATCAAAACTATCCATTGTTTTACCAAGCCACATTTTATCATTCTTTTTTTTCTCAATATGCATATATACTTGACAAAATATCTTATTAAAAACATGTGGCCACATCAAATAGCCATTTATTATTTAGGCTACCTATGTTAAAATCCACCCTAAGTATTAATGAAGTAAATTCTCTTTAATGGAAAAAACTCAGTGAGAAGGTGCTAATTTAAGAAAAGGAGAAGAAGGGCTTATATAAAATCAAGGTGACACTCAAAACTGGGATAGGAAAAACAAAATTAAAAATTTTCTTAGTACGCTATTAGTGATATCCAAAACTTCATATCAATAATTTTCTATAAAATTCCAAAGAAATTCTTTTCAGCCTAGGAAAGATTTTCTTCTTCCGTTTGTATTAGCCAAAAAACAATGAACAGATTAAAATATATTGACTCAAGAAAGACTGCATAAAGGCAAACAAGACAGTATTTTAGATTTCCCCTAAACTGTGTTCTTTAAATAATACAATTTATGCTAACTAAAAAGTCTGCATAGAATCAGAACCAAACCAATTTAAAGACCATACATCTGAAAATGGTAATAAATCTTAAATAATCAGAATTTTAAAAATCATTTTTAGAAATTAGATTTAATATCATCCACTTAAGTTTAAACCTTGCTTTAAAAATATTACATACAGCAGATATTTTCAAACACAAACAAAATAAATAAGATTGAGAAACGTCACCTTTGCTAAGTACTTCCAACAACCCCGTCTATTATTATTATTATTAAAGCCGCATGCACAACATTCACTGACAGGAGAGAGACCACAGGCATACATATAACATGTCTACCAAGTCAATCACATCATTTCAAAGTAGATAAACAATTAAGGAAATTTTCAACAGTAATATTTTAAGTTTAAACTTCAAAAGAATCTGTCTTACCAATGTCTGTAAATGACTACTTCTGTAAAGTCTTTATTAATAAACATGCCTGGTCTTCAGGTTTTACCCTTCTGTTTCTTTAATTCATGTTTAAAGGGAAAAAGAGTAAGGAAAATATAAAAACTTACAAGAAAGCCCTGAGAAATGATCTCGTCTGGGACAGCAAAGCACCTGCCATGCTCCGCGGCCAATCATTTTGGCACAGTCAATCTGACCACTGTCAGAATGCAGGGAGACCATTCGGACTGCGTGAGACCCCACATTTTCCACCAAATATTCCCACCCTTGTCACAGTTTACAACTACTAAGCACCACTCTTGCACTCAGTATCTTCAGGCATCTTCTCTCTATGGACTTCTACTCCTCGCCACCACATGAAATACTGATCTCTGTTCTACCGCAGTCGGCATTTCCCGAAGCCGCGCGACTGCTCACCAGGTCGGACACACACAGCTAGCGGCGCTTCCTGCTGAATGCTGATGCCACCCACTCTGGGCTCAGCGGGGGGGGGGGGGGGGGGGGGGAGTTCAGGAAGGACAGTCACTGCCCAGACTGGCCGGATGCAGTAACAGGATGCCTGCAGCATCCTCACTCTCAGAGCGAATACAGTGCTCCTTACGGCTCCTGTACCCCCAAGAGATCGCCTCTTTCCAAGTCAGCCCAGGACCTATCAGGCCTGGCACTGAGAGGAGCATGGGCCCTGCAAGAAAGGCCCTCCCACGTGCTGAGGAGGTTACAATGCCCCCAAAACACAAAATTTAGCATCAGTATTGGACTTCTGGAAAGAAAAATGACATTGTCTATCAGCCACTCTGCCCGCAAGCCAGTGCCATCACGGCTACTCAGTCCTAATGCAGTCTGCAGGGCGGCGACCCCTCAGGCTCTGCCTGCCCCCCCCCTTTGGTGTTTGGTGTGAGCAGCAAGAAAGCAGCAGCCTGCAAGCAGCCTGCGAGAACCAGCAGCAGTGACCAGGACAGGCTGTTTGCCTCTGCGCAGCATGACCGCGTGCTACTGCTAGACATCATCACAACAGCCGGCCCTCAGCTGCAGTCCCGCGGCACCTGGTAACAAGGACATCACCCATCCTGGCATTTTTTGCTGAGGATGCAATGAGATAATGTTTGCTTAAAGCTGGTTTTACTTCAATTTACTCTTTGGAAAGCCGGTCTGTTGAGCAGGCACACACATCAGCTTCCAAATGAGCAGTGTTGGCGCTTTTGACCATCAGTAGGGCCCCCAGGTATTACCCTCACGATCTCAAAGTTCTACTACCTACGTTTTGAAAGGGAATGAAAGTAAATGTGTGTGTCTGTTCTAAGGTGTCTAGAAGAGAATGGAGGAAGACACTGCAGTGGTGTGGCTGCCTACCATGAAAAAAACAAAAACAAACAAAACCAGGTACCATGGGAATGCAAACTGTGCAGCCGCTGCAGAAACAGTATGGAGGTTCCTCAAAAATTAAAAACAGAACTACCCCACGATTCAGCAATCCCACTTCTGGGCATATATCCAAAGGAAATGAATACAAGATACCCAAGAAACACCCGCACCCCTATGTTTGCTGCAACCTTAGTCACAATAGTCAAGATACTGCAACAACCTACTGTCCATCAGCAGATGAGCAGATCAAGAAGATGAGAGTGAGTGAGTGAGTGTGTGTGCGTGTGTGAGAGATAGTCCATCCACGGAATACACACAATGGAATATTACTCAGCTGTAAGAAAGAAGGAAATCCTGTCATTTGCATGAAACTGGATGGATCCCGAAGGCATCACGCTAACCGGAATGAGCCAGACAGAGAAAGACAAAGACTGCACGGCATCACTTGTATGTGAACTTTAAAAACAACAACAACAAACAACAACAACAACAACAAAACTCATAGAAACAGTAGAAAGGTGGTTGCCAGGGCCTGCAGGTGGGGTAAATAAACAGAGGTTGGTAAAAAGGCATAAACTTTCAGCTACAAGATGCGTAAGGACCAAGGATCTGATACACACGCGGTGACTGTAGTTGACAGCACTGTCCTGTATAACTGAAATGTGCTAACTCACCCAAGCGTCTGTCTCTCTCTCTCTCTCTCACACGAAATTAAGGTGTAGAAGTGTTAATTAACCAGATGGGAGGGGTCCTTTCACAATATGTGCCATATCGGATCATCAGGACATGCACTTTAAACATCTTACAATTTTGTTCTTCAATTATACCTCAGTGGAACTGAAAAAAATAGACACATATAGACGTACGTATATCGGTCTCATTCTGCAGGGCTCCGTGCCAGCAGACATGAGAACTACAATAAAGAGCAAAGTGTGTTCAGTGTGATGGCATTTTAATACATTTTCAAAAAATTTTTCACATTTTGTTTTAAAGTATGTGCAGTTTTTAATAAAAGGAACTCTTTATACACCTCAGGAAGTGGAGCATCATGCATCTCTAGCTACACATGAAAAAACGCCAACATATAAACTTCTCTCTCATGTTGCTGTGCCAAGTCTTAGGCAAACCGTACATGCGATGGGGTTCCCCTGCCCCCTTCAATTCTTTAATCCTTCCCCAACCAATGGCCTCAGGTACATTTTACTCCCGTCTCAGCAAATGGAAGATGGCTGCTAACAGCTCACAACTGCGAATAATTCATGAGGCTTGAACAGCGACAGCCCCAACATGCTGCCTGGCCCACACCTGTTCTGTACACTATTTACTCTCACCTGTGGAATCGACGACTCTGTCCCCAGCTAAAGAAACCGTCAGAGCCAACCGTAATGTACCAATCCTGCCACGTCCCAACACTCGTAAAGACATGTTTACTTCTCTGCAGAGCAGACCGTCCCCCCGACCACCCTACAGGCCCCGCTCTGCCGCCACGGGCAGTGTGACGCACATGCGCAGTCAGGCAGCAGCTACTTTAACAAACAGGACCAGCTTACTGCTGGAGCGCTGGCTAAGTCTCTAAACAGCACTGTGATCTACTCAGTGACACAAACCAGAAATCCAGGGCCCTCCTCACCCCTCCCTTTTTATCACTAGTGAACCTACTGCCAAGCCCCTTCCTGTCACCTCGAAATCTCTCTCCAAACGGCCTCCATTGCCACATGACCTCTTGTCCAGACGGTGGTTTTCCGAGAGGGATGCATTTATCCCAGAATGCTAAACACACACTGGCGTGGGAAAGAAAACAGTAGCACTTCTATTTCTGTTCATTTTTCTCTCATCCTTTTTCTTTTATGTTTCATAACATATGCAGTATGTCAACACCAAAGTACCTGGACCTAAACCATACACACACATGGAGTGGGGGATAAGCTCAAACTCTCAGAGACCGCCAGCCCTGACTGTCACGACAGCATCACCTCACGACGCGGCGCATGCTGATCTCAGTACGACCCCCTTCCCCACAGCAGCCGGTGATACCTTAATGACTGAACCAGATCAAATCGCCTCCCTCCGCACAATTTCTTCAATTGCTTCCACTGCTCTTCAGATAAACCTCAAACTCCAGTGCCCTCTCTCCATGACGTGGCCACGGTCTCTCTCATCCAGATCATGCTCTGTCTCCCTAGGCTCCAGGCACGCCGGTCTTTCCATCTTTCCAGCATGCTCTGTCGAGGCTCTGCACGGCCCCCTGACCCCGGCCCTGACTTCCGCGCACAGCAGTCTTCTCCTGGGCGGCGGGAAGATTTCCTTCCCCGCTCCCTAGAACGTGCTGGTAGTCAACACTCAACCCGGTTCCTATCAGCCTCCCCTCCACTAGGAGTTCTTTTTCCTACTTCAAGTTTTAGCCATCTATGTTTTCTCCTGTTAGCCACTTCGAAACATCTGAAAGGATATAATAAGCATAAATATGAATTAGGTAATTATCAAATTTTCTAAGAAATTTGAAGAATCTGTCTGAAGATTTCGGAGAGAAGTTTTAGTACAATATTATAACGAGGCAAAGTGGTCCAAACTTCTGCTTGGGCGAGAGACAGACAAAACAGGCCAGGACAGCCTACAACTCTGGAGACATGGGGGGGCGGGGGGGGCAGCAAGGCAGCAGCTCCTCAGGGAAGGCTCCCGGGAGGCGCCCTCAGCGACACCTGCCGCCTGAACTCAGATCTGTTCTCAGGAAGCTCACAGCCCCTCCCCCCCTTATCCAGGAGGAGGAGCGGAAGCGCGTGTAACCAAGAAAAGTGTTTGCACTCTCACCGTACAACACAGTGTCTTTCCGAGACCGTGTCTCTTCGCTCCTACTTTTACAAGACAAACAGAATTAAGAGAACCAAAAAAAGTATCAAGTTTCTAAGCTAATGCTCTTGGATGTGGAAAAAAATGAAGGCAGGGCAACTGTGGACAGGAAAACCGAGCCTGGGAACAAAAGAAGACAAATGTCAGGGACTTTGCGAGACGGTCAAGCGCTTCCCTCTAGCTGCATTCAGCTCGGCGCACACTTCTGCTGCAATTCAGCAAGATTCACAGGCTGAGTTTGTTTTTAAACTAAAGAATCTGCGGAAGGCTTTCTGCTTTGCTTTTTAAGCTCTTTATTTTAAAAAATGCTAAGATTCAGTCATGACTTTCACCGTACACCACAGCCCAACAACTTCACAATAAGAAAGCCAACTGGTGAAACGTGAGCATCCCCCTGGCACAACTGAGCACCCCTAGACGCGTGACACACGGTTTTCACTACACTCTCTTCTCAAACTGCCCCACGCGACAAGACGGCTGAACCGTGACCACGTCACGCTAGACAGAGCCGGTCGCGAAAGAGCACGTATCGCCTGCTTCCACGTATGTGAACGTCCGGGACAGGCGAAGCACAGAGCAGCTCGGCGGCCGCCAGGAGCGGGGAGGATGCTGACGGCGGCCTCAGGCAGGGGCTTCCTCGGCCGTGAACAGCTGTCTGGGGCTGCCTGCGCGGCGGCTGCTCTGCTGGCTGAAGCACTGACCACCGCGTCGCACGCGTCGCACGCGTCACACGGGGACGCGACGCGAGCGCTCCACACAGCTGTGAAGGACAACGGCGCCGTGCTGGGGCTGCGCTCTTCATCTCAAAATTGTTCTTCATGCAAACGTGACAAATACTTCGACACCTATCACCGTCCCCTTATGGAAAATATAAAAAGTGATTATCTCTGGGTGGTAGGATTCTAGGTATTTTTTTTTACATTCTTCTTTATGCTTTTCTGTACTGCTTAAATTCTTAAAATAAGCACACAGCTTTTCAATCAGGAAAAAACCCCACTTACTTTCCCCTGAAAAAAAAAAATGCTATGCTGGAAATGGCAGTTCCATTAGCAAGAGCTCTGGCCTTGGACCGGAGACATGGATACGAACGACGAAGAAAGTGACACGAGTAGTAACAGCGGGCCGACCCCAAGGGTCTGGAAGGGCTGCAGAGCCAAGGGTGTCCTTTCCAAACTCGAGAGCCGGTGAGGGAAGGCCTGTGCAGTACCCCCGCCAGCAGGAATCAACACCGACGGCGTCTCTGAGGTGGGGACTCTGAATACCTGCGTGCTCAGGGTGGTTCATCCCGGCAACACCAGGACAGCAGTCTCCCTCTCTGCCGGGCCAGGCGCCCAGCTCTCATCTCTGCACACAAATTTCAGATACTCCAGCATGCACACCAAGAAGCAATTTCTACCGAAAACCACACTGGGCAACAAATAATTATGAAAAGGTGCCCAAATTTACTTTTTGAAACTCAAAATTATGTAAAGTTTTATTAGAAGGATAGTTTGGTTAAATACATAAAACACAAAATAAACTGGCTTGTTCAGGTGATGCAAGGTTTACCGCCTGGGCTGCTGGTGGGATGGGGGTATCAGCAAGGATGGACCATGAACTCACTCTGCCGACTGAACACCAGAAGCTTCAGTCTCTGAAATTTAATTACATCCACAACAATATGTACCTTATGTCCCTACTCTTCGTTTTTTTTTTAATTTAAAAATTTTATTTAATTACTTAAGAGAGAGAACAAGCTACAGACAGAGTGCAAGCAGGGAGAGCGGCAGGAAGAGGGAGAAGCAGGCTCCCCACTGAGCCGGGAGCCCCACTCGGGGCTCGATCCCAGGACCCCAGGATCTGGCCTGGGCTGAAGGCAGACGCTTCACCAACTGACCCACCCAGGCATGCCCATGTCCCTACTCTTTAAATATACTGTCTCATGATTAGTGATTAGTAGGCCATAAAGGCTGCTACCAATTCAAACGTGATGGTTTGTGATGGCGATGAAGCATTGGTATATTTATTTAGGCAAAGAACACTGAAAGTGGGGATCACCACTGTTACCAAACTTATAAAAATTAAGGAAACTTCAAATTAGGAGTGTCACAGGTTCCCCCTCTTAATACTTAGTAAGTGTTACTCAATAAAGTACTTCTTTTTCAGGAAAACTGTACACTAAATACTTACCTTTAAAATTATATTTTTAGTATTTTAGTTTAGCCGTTAGGTTTACATTATTCTCACTTCACTAGACATTTTTCATGTAAAATCTGAATCTTTTTAACCACTCACCCTCCAACACAAGATGTAAAAGCAGCAGCAATTCACTGTTATTTAAAAACAAAATGGGGGGGCGCCTGGGTGGCACAGCGGTTAAGCGTCTGCCCTCTGCTCAGGGTGTGATCCCGGCGTTATGGGATCGAGCCCCACATCAGGCTCCTCTGCTA
>NC_048225.1:64224450-64243459 GCF_002007445.2 Ailuropoda melanoleuca
TTTTTAAATGAAAATTTAAAAAAAATGGGGGGCTGGCAGGGACTTCAGTATCAGCAAGAGCCCAGGAGGAAACACCATGAAATGCCAGGACCACCTGCTAGGGCCTAAGGGCTTTCCGATGTACTGTGTGATTGCCGAGTTATTACACTTTATACTATCTACTCAGAGTTAGCGGCCGGCCTCGCTGGACTTGAAGATGCTCAAAGGTAACGTCTGTGCCCTGTTCATCATCCTAGTGTGAGCAACCAGCACGACCAGCTTGGCACAGGGTAAATGATACATTTGTTTAACTAAAGTGGTTTTTTACAGAATCCGTGCAATTTAAACAGAACCTGCTGAAGGTATACTGCATGCTAGCGGTAGTCTAAGTACCTTTACGTATATCAGTCCATCCAAATGATGCACATGGGTAGGATAAATAAGAGAATGAATCTGTACATAATTTTATTAAATAGAAAAGAGATACACAAGACCAGAAATATTTTAAACGTCAGGGAAATAAAAGTGTTTTTAAATAAAAAAACAAGCTTTGTGCGGACGGAGAAGTGGGGGTTCCCATAAAGCCTAATTCAGTATAATGTAAAGAATAACCCAGAAAACCTGTATCTGAAGTTTTTAATGGACTGTAAGCTTCCCATGAGCTTCCAGGAAAGAATTAATTCTTTAAAAAGCAAGGAAGCAGCCTCGTCCATATCCACTTCCCAGAGTAAAGAAATTCAGGTGAAGGCAAGTTCTTTGCCCAGTCCTTACGATCAAGAGCCATAAGAAGGCAGGACACAGGAGCAACCCTGAAGGCAGGCAGGACTTTAGAAACCAGGGGTGTCTTGAGAAAGGCAATCTGGCTGTGCACCCTCTTACCGTGTGTATCCTCCTAACAAGCTTAGCCTGAACTTGTTCGTGAGCAAGTCCACACTCTACGTGCCAGCTGCAGGGACCAGGGACCGTCACTATTCATAGGAAGATAAAGCGCACAAGAAACACTGGTGGGAAGTTTTAATAACATCTGCTGAAAACCATACTTTACTGAGTAGAGGGTAAGTTTTGGCAGAGAAATAGAAGCTGCACTAACAGACAAGGTGGAAACATCACAGTCCTGAACACCTAGCGCTTGTGCGGAATGTGATACTCGAAAATAAAACTGCCCTATCCAAACGGAAGCAGATGTGTTTATTTAAAAGTGAAGAGACGTCATTCAAGATGATTTCCCCAAAGAATAGTATGTATCCCTTTGGAGCAGTAAAACAGTTATGGCTTCCTAAGAACAGAATTCTAGACACTCCAACATTCATTCACGGAAATAATACTATCAAGTACTATTACTGCATTAAACATACTTGAGAGCTGTTTATAGCTCACAACTTAATGCAAATTAGCAGGCTGTAGTTTACATTTAAAAAAATATATGTAAGTATCCTTCGGCCTTCAGCAGACAAGACACGCTTTGAATAACTTGATCTGTTTGTGCCAATAGAATCTGCTAGTAAAGACTAGCATTGTCACTAACTTTGGTTCTGCCAAATTTATTTATTCAATCCAGAAATTCACAAAGTGTTCTGAGAAAACAGTAAGTCTCTCAGTGGTGAAAGAAGAAACAGAAAGCCAAGGACCTGGATGTAGGGGTGTGTGTTTACTTAATGCGGAGTCAAGAGGGGCCAGCTCCTGAGAAGCAAGAGCCACATTAAGGAGTCTACTTTGTTCTAAAAACAACAGAAGGCTATCTGGTGCCCAGGACAGAGGGAGGGCAACAATCTACACTGCCCCCTATCAATACAAGGTCCATCCGAAGCAGTACCTGCAAAGAGACTAGAGACCCACTTCCTGGGAATTCGTGTCACTCACCCAGTCAGTATCTTCAATCTGGGGATGTACGATTCTAAAGCTTAAATATATGAAGACTAGGGTTCTAAATCTGAATAAGAAAAAGTAATTCTTTGTGTTTAGTATAGCACTACCACAGTAAAGATCAGGACAGTATTTGCAAAGGAGACTCCTTACTATAAATGCATTTCTTCATAGTGAACGACACTGTCATAACCAAATACCCCTGAAAGTTTCCAGAAAACAGAAGCCGTTTGTTTTCTGGTGTGAATTTTCTCAGAAATTGCAAAAGCCCACAGAAACAGCAGGTCTACCTTACAAGAACTATTTTCAATGACTTGCCATGAGCAGCTTGCTGTGTTCATTCTACCGCACAACTGCCGCTCTGTCCCACTCGCGGGACGCATGCTGCTGGGCAGACATTTCTGACCTCGTCTGTCTTCTCTACCCAATTCATAGTCCCTTAAGGTGCACAATTTTGAATTACTTGTTTTTGTTTCTCTCATAATATGTAACATAGAACCTCATTAAGAGTACAAATAATTCTGTTCCCTGTGGCTTTTCTTCTTTTAGATTATGAGACCACATACCTGTTAGGAATTTTTAATGGATTAAGGAAATATTCTTTATATATACAATACTGATTTCAAAGATACCACTGTTTAATACCATCTTCAAAAGACTGATTAGAATTTTTCTGTCTTGCCAGGAACATAAAAACGGAAATGCCCAATGTGCATTCAGAGGCACCAATGCACACGTGCTCTTTGCCGAATACAAACACAGACAAGCCCAGAATACACTATCCCATTTACAGATCGATAAAAGCGCGTCCAAAATTCGGCCATTAAGAATGGCGGGGCAGGCTTGGCTGCCACTGTTGTCTTGTGACTGGTTCTCATCAATGAAGAACAAGATACTCTGTTCTATTAGAGCTTCTCCCCACTCCCTACATCCTTCTTTAAAGATGGAAAAGTCCTACAAAACAGGTATCAGAATTTTTGACATCCAGCAAATGCTTCTCCAATTTATGGGCAACAAATATGATTAAAATTCAGGAATACATGTAACTGTATATAAATTACTATTCTCTTGCAATAAAACATGCAAACAATCAAGGATGACATCCTTGGATCACCGCAGCACCACTCATTAGATTTTAAGCTATTCGTAAAGCAAGCTGAGAAATGTCGTCCCCAGCTAGACCTGCGTCAGACAATAACTGACAAGATGTCCCACCGCCAGAGAAGCAGAGAAACAAGAATGAGAGGCAGAGAGAATAGAGTGCCTGACAACAAACTTCAGGCTACGGTCACCTTCTAAAAGACAATTACATGCAGATTAAACAGAAAAATCCTGTCTCTTTTAGTCATTCAGTCACATCCATCTTGGAGCAGGATCAGATCTAAGTCCACACCGTAAGACTAAAGCCATGCCCGTGAAAAATGCAGTGTCAGACTTGAGTCACAGCCACGCTCAAGAGCTTTCCCCAAACAGCTAGTGATCTGGAACTTAAAAGTCTAGAAGCAAATATTTTAAAGTTCATTTATTATAAATCATAATTCCCAGATTATATGAACCTATAATAATTCACCTATTAGAACATAATTGTGAAAATCACAAGAAGAGAAGTCACAAATGTACCAACGAGAAACCAGAAGAACCTGAATTTCTAAGAGGCAGAGCTCAAACAGCAACAGTGGTTACTACTGCTGGACAGAAGATGGTTTCAAATCTAATCACGGGGCAATTTTTATACATGGAGCATGAAATAAGGCCACCAGACCTCCCTCCATTCTCCCTGCCGGTGACAGGTGGTGACAAGCAGGACAGGATTGAGGTCTGCGCTATGCCTATTTCTCCGACATGCCTGGCCCCCAGGAAGTCATCCTGATGGGAAGCAGAGAAGACGCAGAACAGACAGAGGGAAGAACAATGGTAGGAAGAAAGGCCCGTCTGTTATAGGCAAAGCTATTACAGACACAGAATCCTAAAGAGATAGAAAATATGGAATCCTCAATTCTCATCCACTAGACAATCTTATCCAGTAGACAAGAGCTCTTTGCTAGGCTGCCTGGAAAAGATAAAAGCCACCGGAAATTTTCCTCTCAGTCCACAGTCTCCCTGATGATTAGGGAGGGCAGTCATCCTCAAAGGTTCTGGTCACAGGCCTCCCCGTACCCTTAAACATTATTAAAGACCCCGAACAGCTCTCGTTCAGATGAATTATAGCTACTGTTATTTGCTGTATTAAATAAACAATATTCTTCCAGTTTTAATTTCTACTAATTCATTTTTTAAAAAATTAAAATTATAATTATTTTCCAAAATAAAAATTATTTCCCAAATAAAAAATATTAGCTATTAGGATGACATGGTTTTATATTTTTACAAATCTCTTCAATGTTTGACTTAGTAGAATACAGCTGGATTATTTTATTTGCTTTTACATTCAGTATGTTACGGCACCTTGTTTTGGCTGAAGTATAAGAAGGAAAAAGGAGCACCTTAGAGACACCCTGAAATGGTCTAGGAGAGGGTCCTCAAGGGTCCCTGGAACACACTTTTCAAATCCTGAATTAGGGTTTTCAACTCAAGGTTTCTGATGCTGCAGGTGTCTTGGACGAAAGAAAATGAGAGTATGGTGAACAATCAGGCAAAGACCATAATCCAGGGATGGCATCAATCCCTCCAATGACAAGGGGACAATGAGGGCATCTACAAACTACAAGTGGTAGCTACAAGGTAAACATTCATTCAAACTGTCCTCTGAGTGACCAAGAACTAGCTACAGAGTAATTCCAAGTACAACTCAATGCAAATGCTGGAGCATAAAGCTATACGGCACAAATGAGAAGGATGTGATACCTTAGTGTTTATCGCCTGCACTAATCCCGTCACTTTCCAGTCCCAAAACTTTAAGGTAGCTCCTGCAGGTGAATGCGAGACCAGAACACAAAGAACCAAAGGGAGGCCAAGGGAACAGAACCCATGAGAGGCAGGCTTCCAAGGGAATCTGGCTCTGGTGCACCCACGGAAAGTAAGGGTGCCTACATTACATCCTGGGGAGAACAGAGATCCATTACCCAATTCACTTCCAGAAGTGCTCAGCAACCCCGTGCACGCCCAGCTGAGAAAGGCAGAGACACAGGCGGCACACAGGCTGGGAGGTATGATGGGCGGGGCACAGGTACTAGAAGCCTAACTCAGCAGCTCCTGACCCGTTCCAAAGCCGGAAACCCTTTTATTACCTTCACTAACCCCCTTGTACTAGACGCTCGGAGTGAGCCTGTTCAAAGAAACTTCTTTCACAAGTAATCACATATGCAATTGGTCATGTTTTCAATTCAGGTACTGGGACTATTTAAACTTTTCTTATTGGCATCTTGGAACAATCACAAAATCACAGAAAGATCCAAAAATCCCCAAAATGTCAACAATAGTCAATCAGAACATCTAACAGGTTTTAGGTTAAGTATCTCTACAAACAGCTGGTAATTTTTAGTCCCAGGCAAAGAAACTTAATATTTGAGTTAGTGGTTGTAACAACCCTATCACTAGGATGTATGGTGTACATTGTCCTTTTAGCTTTCCAAACTGAGGGAGATCATCTCACAATTACTTCAGTTGTTCTGTAGTAGTCTTGTGGATAAAAACTGAAAATCAACCGCTCTCAGGTGAAGAGAATCATCTCCCACAGAAAAGGACATCTGCATGCTACAATCATGCTAACTCTGTCAATAAGTTACTAAACTGGGGCGGGGGCTGGGTGGCTCAGTAGGTGGGCTCAGGTCATGATCTCACGGTCGGTCGGGGGATCAAGCCCCATGTTGGGCTGCGCTCAGCAGTGAGCCTGCTTGAGATTCTCTCCTTCTCCCCCTCTCTAAAATAAACAATAAATCTTTAAAAATTTTGTTACTCAACTTAGGGCTGAACAGATTTGCTAACTGCATTTTAAAGTCTGTAGAGAAATTGCTTCTTTGCCCCTACTGTGAGCTGCTTGAAGACAACACTGTCTCTATGTACCTTTCTTTCTGAAACCTGGACTCAGGTTCACAGTAAAAATCAGCTTTCTAATTAAATATGTTTTCATGTTTCGCCTCTTTCTCCCAAGCATAACAGTCATACCACGTCACCCGCAGACACCGTACTCTGTCACAGATCTCTGGCACTGCCATGTAACATGTGCAGCCAGAGTTCTTTTTTAATGAAAGGAGTCACCTAAGGAGGCATAGCACTAGAACAATACTGGTTTCCCGTGCAAACTTCCCCAACTCGCACTGCCATCTCTCTCGTTTCAATTTCCCCTCTATTCTCATGAGGTCTGTCTCCACAGGGCAATCTCATGCTTGTCCCCTCATCCAGCAGCTCCCTTTTCAAGTATAGCTTTGTTCCCATTATTCCACCTGCTCAAAAACTCCAGTAAATCTGTGTCACCCATGGCTCTCAAAGGCCATTCTTGATCAGATCTCACTTCTGACTTTCTCCCCACAGGACGAAACAGGCCCCCACCCGGCAAACACAGCTCATTCCTTCCCCTTCCGCTCTCCCACGCCGTCTCCAGCTCCCTGTGCCTACACTTCATTCCCCTTCCAAAATGAGCTAAAAAGCCACCTCATCAACACTTGCCCAGTTGCTCCTGTGAAAAGAAACCTCATTCCCCTTCAGATAGGATTTTATCTATACCTCAGAAATGACCTCCTTTGGGGGTGGTGGGTGTGTCTTATCTCCCCTCCGAAGGAAGAATCCTTGAGGAGGAGATTTGAGTCTGATTTTCCCCCGCAATTAGATGCACCCATATGATGGATGAATTAACTAATTTCCGACGAGGGAAAAAAAAAGTATCAAGACAGGTCTTCACCAGGGAGTAAAGACAAGGAAGAGGCTAAAGAAAATCAAAGTTTCTCTTCCTCTTGTTCTTCCTCGAAGCAAGTTAATCCACACAGCAGAATTCTCCAGGTATTTATAAATATTAGCATTCAAAAATAACATCTTATAATTTAATAATACTAACGTCTTCATCTCATTTAATTCCCATAATGATATCCTAACATATTCTTAAAAGGAAACAGCTTTAGAGAAGGCACCCCACCAGCAGAGAAGAGACTGTCTCTGACTCCAATTGTAAGTGCTTCCACTAAATCACAATAAAAGACCTTGAAAATTTGCCAAAACACATAAAACAAAAAGTAAATGAAAGTTCTTTTCTTTCCTATTTTCTCACCCTAAAGTGACTTTCCTCAAAAGCCTTTTAAATGTGCTCTGAAGGCAAGAGAAATGAAGCTACAATGAGGTCTCCTTGCAACTTGCAGCCCACTAATAAATCCCTGAGACACAGAGGCTGTAACACCCCTACAACTCCCTCAAGGATTTTTTTTTTAATGTTTTACCAATGAAGATTTGCTCTACTCAGTGTCACTTCACTCTGGGAACCACAAACGCCCAGGATATGCTAACATTCCCCTTTCAGCATGTGGCCCACTGACACACATCTGAAGGGTCTTTGCTTAAACAATAGGGACTAACCTTATCTTGACAATATCTAGCCCTGCAAGGCCTTGGAGACCTTGCTCTCAACATACACGAACTCCTTAGAGACTTACCTTATCTCTAACCCCCACTAACTATAAACTGTGCCATCAGTCACCCCTCACAATCCCAGCACAGCTCTTTCTGCCCACAGGTCCTGTCCCTGTGCTACAATAAAAGCACCTTTTTGCACATACGTACATACATACATACATACATACATACATACATAAATGTGCTTTGAAGATGTTGATTTGAAAAGCAGAGAAATGGCCTCAGGGCCTGAAGACCCAACCCCAGTTGTGCCTCCCCCTCCAGGTGTATGACTCAAGGGAAGTCCCACCTGTCCTGCCGATCTTTGTAACTGGACACTGGGGACACAGCTCCAGCAGATCAACCTCACATTCCCGTGAAGACTGAATTTATAACAGGGGAGCGTGCGGAGGAGGTGGTATAAAAGCAGCACGTGACCGTGCCCACAAAAAGACTGTCCCCCAGGACTGCATCCTGATGAGCAGCTAACACTCCGTCTGTTTCAAAAGTCGACTGAGGAAAACTCAGTAAAAAATACTGTCCAAGATGACCTCTGGGTTTCTTTCGAGGTCCAATTTCATATGATTTTATGAGGGCATTAATAAAGTGCTCCAAGGGATGCCTCGGTGGCTCAGTGAGTTAAGCATCTGCCTTCCGCTCAGGTCATGATCCCAGGGTCCTGGGATCGAGTCCCACATCGGGCTCCCTGCTCAGCGGGGAGCTTGCTTCTCCCTCTGCCTGCCTCTCTCTCTGACAAATAAACAAAATCTTAAAAAAATAAAAAATAAAATGCTCCAAATGCAGTGTGTCCAAAATCAAATCCGTGACCCAGGGCCCAGAACCACAACCCCCCTTCTCCCCTTCTCTGGCTAATGCCATCTTTGCCAGTGGCCTGGACGATGGCTGGTTGCCCGGAGGGACATATCTGTAATCACTTTACAGGACCCCTGCCTCCTTCCTGGCCTGCCCATCACACATCACCAACACAGATCCTAAACTCGAGCTTACGCAGTAGTCTAGCTGTGGGCCCCAGGGCAGGTCCCGGTACCTTCTGTAAGCCTCACTCGTGTCTCCAAGAGAAGGACACCCCCAACTCTGCAGGGTTATTATAAAGATCGTCAGTAATACGCGTGCCCAGTAAGGACCTGGCATACAGCAGGCACCTAATAAACAGATCATTATTCCTGCCTCAGACGGGCTTTAAGGACAAAATGGAACAATGCCCTCGAGGGCACAGTAGCAGGAAGTAGAAGTGTCACCTCCTCCTTCCCCTGCTCCTCCCCTTGCCGTGACACCACCCTTCTCACCCGTGGCATCACCACGGCACCCTAACCAGGCCATGCCTGGGGCGCGTGCTCACTGGCCCATCATGTTCGTCCTAAAGCACACACCTGCTCACAGAAACGCACACCTGGCCCCCCTCACTGGCAGTGTGTCACCAACCCCGCGCCGTGCACGCACACCCTCAGCAGGACACCAGACCCTTCCCCGTCTTCTCTCTCAGATTTCCCTCCTCTGTAAAGTCTTATACCCAGGCTACAACACAGCCTCTCTGTTGTTTCACAATGGCTCCCAACCAGTCTAGAATGTTCTTCCACCACTGCTGAGGCCTATGCATTCTTCAAATCATACCTCCGGCATCATCTACTGTTCGAATCTCCCCTGAACCCCGGAGTTTTCTTTGGTATTCCCCAGGCCTTTGTGCAGACCTCACTCACAGCCTCTCGCACACTGTATCCTAACGTGCTGATCTTGTTTCCAGTAGCTCCAGACCCGCTGAAAGCCCGGAGGGAAAGGGACAGGCGTCAGCCTGTTAGCGTTATTCCCCGTGCCTGGCACAGGACCTACGCTCAAAACACACTTGATGGCGTCTGTGATATGACCTCAGTATTGGTTCCATGAAACATGCGATCTGCAGGGCTTAAAAATAAACGTCACTGTTAAGGTATTTCTAGAAACTTTTTGAGATTTCTAAAATTAATTCATTCCAAAACATATCTCCAAAAGATTAAAAAATGTGGAAATAAAATTCATATAAATGCTCACACTGAAAGGTATATCAGACCAAGTTTCCAGTAAGAAAAAAATTAATGGAATCTCTATATAAAATATTTTTAGGGGCGCCTGGGTGGCACAGTCGTTGAGCGTCTGCCTTCAGCTCAGGGCGTGATCCCGGTGCTCTGGGATCGAGCCCCACATCAGGCTCCTCCGCTACAAGCCTGCTTCTTCCTCTCCCACTCCCCCTGCTTGTGTTCCCTCTCTCGCTGGATGTCTCTCTCTCTGTCAAATAAATAAATAAAATCTTAAAAAAATTTTTTTTAAATCTAAAAAAAATTTTAAACATGAGAATCTCATTGTGTTCTCATCTTCAATAGCTATAAAATAAAATCTAGCAAAAGCAGTCTTAGTTAATGGTAACATATTTTAAGGTTTTCCTTCCACAAAGGTATGCTTACTCTTGGTCAAGAAGAACAAAAGCAGAATATACTTACTGGCTATGCATATGATTTTCCTTTTAAAAAACTGAATTAAAAAATTATTTCCTATTTCAAATGCCCTGAACCTTTCTCAAAAACAAATTGTGCAAATTTACCTCCACTAATCATCACAAGGACTAACTTTACATTTTATATAATCCACAACTATTATCTGCAAAACTGCTATAAATGTACTTGACAAACAACACAGAAATAAAAAATAACGGTTGGGATAATACGATCTGAACTTAAGTGTTTAAATTCGAGTCTATCATTAGAGAAAGGGAAGAGATAAACTGTAGCATTTGGTACAGAAGAACGAAGGCTAATTCAACTCTTTTTCAAGAATGTTAGAACATGCGATTTGTGTTTTTTAAATTCCAAATATAACTCGCTGTATTTAGCACCTCCTGTACTTTCCAGTATATTAGATAATTGCACACCAAGTTAAAAACAAAATAAAGGAAAACATTCCTGCCACCCTCCCTTTTCATAAAAGAAATGGAAATACCACACACACACAGAGCACCTTATAAAGGTCAGTATGAATAGCCCCAAAGTAGTTCTTTCTTCATTTGAAAAAACTTGAGGGTTTAGAGAACTCAGGGACAAGGGAGAGGGGAAAGGGGAACCATGCAATTATGGGCTCTGCAGAGCCGCATGGTGCCTCAGTGGCTCTGGGCTCTGACCCCCACGTCAACCAGAGCAGCGCCACGATTCTGTCTGTGAGGGCACTGAGGTTCTCAAGAAGATTCTGTCTGAACAAAGGACACATAACTTTAAAAAAACTAAAAATCACTCAGAAGGATAAACCAACATTCGGTGGATAATACTGATGCTAACAGCTAAAAAACAAACAGAATGAACAGAAGTATTTAATATGGAAAAATGGTTTGAAAACGTGACAAATCATTAAGCAGCAGGAAAGCCTGATGTCTGCAGTCACTTCACCCTTAGGAATGTTTGTTTACTTTGCTTCTGATCAGAGGTTCATTGGGTATATTGTTTGCTTAGGGAGGGGACACGAAAGTTAAGCTTTTTCAATGTGGTTTTGGCAGGAAGACAATAGATGGTTTCAGCAAGGAACTGGCTGTGAACCCAAAGCAAACAGCTGTGCAAGGGGAAAGCACGCTCAACATGAGAGGTGACATTTTTGGGTAGATTTGTTTAGGTGGACGGGACGGGCCCACTAAATAATCCAGGGGGACACGCGTATCCTACTGTGGAGATCTACAGAGAAAACTACACCTTTCTGATTCTCAGCACTGGAACCCTCCTGTGCCTCCATTTCCAAGCCAGGTAACACCATCAAAGCTCAGAAATTAGTGTTTAACTACAGCAATTTAAGAAAAAAAGTCATTTTCTAAATAAATCATTTCCCGTGCTTTGTTTTCTCTGATGAAACTGATACAAAACCAAAGCCTCTCTGCAGGGAGATGGTTAAAATGGGCCCACGTGTTCCACCACCAGCCCCCTCACCTTGGCCCTCGGCGCAACAGACCCAGGCTGTAACACAGAAGAGAACAAAGTTTCAAGATCATCTAAGAAAAATCTATTAAATTTTTTTGCATTACCAAAATGCTCGTAGCTAGTGAGATGATGGGTGATTTCCCCACTTGCCAAACTTTCTAGAATGTGGAAATTATAACAGAACGTAACTGAGTCTCTCCACACTAAGACCAATTAATTTCAAAAGATGGCGATCAGAAGAAAAAACAGTAGCATTTGCATTCTGAAAGCAAACTACAGGACTACACACTGATAAAAACAATCCTTTCCGTTTGGTTAAAAACAAATTGATGAAAACTAATCGTTTTAACCACTTTAGCAACATTTAGTTCCTAACCTCCATGGAAACTCTTTTGAAGGTTTTTAGAAATAAAAATGCTAGTTTGTTTCAAACATGAGGAAGCCAAATGTCACTGTCCTACATACACTGCTCTACACTTTGGGCCTTTCATTAGGTTATGCAGTTGGCCTCTTTATAGGATATTAAGAGCTGATATTGTAGTTTCTCTGCTATGGTGAGACCACGACGAGGGGGCATTCTACCCCTGCAGCAGAAGGCCGACAAGAGACAGACACATACGCACTCAGTCTACACCTGAGACGGTGCGCACCCCCGGGCTTCTCTATGCTACGCTCTGGACTTACTGACAAACCAGGAGCTTCCAGAGGTTTCTCAAAACTGATAAGACGTAAAGAGCTATGCACCACTTCTTTACAAAAATCTTAATTTCCTCAAAAGAGCTCATATAAACCATCTACAGGCATAAAAAGGTGGTTTTGGCAAGATTGCAAATGTCTTCTTACTCTGAAATTCATACCTGAAATAGACTAACCCGTGGGCTAGATGTTTGAACCTTGAGAATAAGACACAGTATAAATAAAATTTAACGTATCTATAACAGGTTTTGAAACTGTACCTTCAACAAAATGCCAAACACTAATCTGTCTCTCCTCTGACAAGATAGAGATGCACCTTGCTTATGGCACATCTGCACGTTCGACATCACTAAGTCCACAACAAAGGCAAGAGAAACCACATTTACACTGTTTTACAGAGAATACTTATTTTCAGAATATAAAATCTATCTCCCCAAAGAAATCACCCCACATTGTTATATTTCGTTGTCAATTTTGTGAAGCAAAACTAACACAGAGTTCATCTCTGATACATACACAGATTTAAATCCTGGGTTTTTAAACAGTGAGTTATCTCTGATGCTCTTTTTAACCACCATGCAGTGTCGAGGAGATGCAATGCAGGCTCGTACCACCTGAGGGCACTCCTAAAAATCTTCGAATAACTTTCAGAATCAAGTTCTTATGAACGAGGATGAAGAAAATCCAGTCCTACTTGAAGTTTATGGGCTCGGTAGGGACTTAAAAAAATGTGTTTCGGAAAACATGTGTTTCTTCGTACAAGGGCGAGATGATGATAAATACAGCATTTCTACCCGCTGCATATTCTCAGCTCCCATCACGCAACAAAAGCCGAGGTGCTGAGGAGCAGGAGCTTAACTATCTTCAAAGGAGAGGGTTAAAAATTGACTGACTAACCAATCTCATGAGATTATCCTTTTAGATTATATGTTTATCATCAACAAACCAAAGTTTACATTTCTGTAGAGAACACACAAATTCAAGAATTACTTCAAATATATTTCACATACACATATACACGGCACTTCGAGAAAACAAGTAAACCCAGACACCATACCTGCTTCCTGGGAATTCAACACCTCTAAGGCATGCATCATGGCACTTGCAAAGACATTGGCATCCTCCTTGCTGCCAAAGTTGAGGCCATACACCTGTCGAGCATCTCGCCACTGGTGGAAGGTCTGCGTAGCCTGATTGTACTTCAACCCCTTAGGGATGGCACAATTTATCACCACCTGAAAGACAGGGATGCTTCAGAGAGTCAACCTAATACTTGGCAGAATCAGCAAACCCTGAGTGGATGTACTCATTCAAACCTGTTCCTCGCGGGCCTTGGCAAAAAAAAAAATAAAATAAAGGTTAAAAACCATTATCTTAGGTAAAATCAATCTGCAGAAGTAACAGTCTGACGGAAGGTAAGCGGTCTGATGTTACAAAGGTCTGCCCTTAAAACAGTACATCAGCACAACAAAGAAAATCTACACCCTCATTAAATTTATTTTAACATGCTTATTAAAGTATTATACATTCAGAAAACATATAAAACATAAGTAGTCAATGGTCCCACATAGCCAAAATCCTGATCAAGAAAAAGGAATGTTAACACCAAAAACATCCTTCCTAAGTCCTCCACCTCCCCAAAGATACTGGCCACAGTTCTAGCATCACCGATCAGTTCTGCAGGTTTCTGAATTTATGTAAGTGGAGCTACACAGCACATACTGTCACGAGCCTGCTCTCTGTCCCTCACGACTGTTTATGGGAGTCAGCTATCAGCCACACGCAGCTCTGGTTTATTCTTTTTTTATTCTTTTTAAAAGATTTTATTCATTTATTTAGCAGGAAGAGGGAGCATGCGCACAAGCAGGGGGAGTGGCAGGCAGAGGGAAAGGGAGAAGTAGGTTCCCCGCTGAGCAGGGAGCCCGATGTGGGACTCGATCCCAGGACTCCGGGATCATGATCTGAGCCAAAGGTAGACACTCCACCGACTGAGCCATCCAGGCACCCCACCTCTGGTTTATTCTTTTTCACTACTCTATGGTGTCCCATCGTATCGACCACGTTACCCATCCCCCCATTCATGAACTTCTGCATTACTTGCAGTTTGGTGCTATTAAAAACAGCAATGCTATGAACACCCTACTAAATGTCTTCTGCTACACAGGCGCGCCCCTTCTGTTGGGCGTATACCCAGGAGTGGAGCTGTCATGGGCCAAAGACATGCTCAACTTCAGCAGACAACTCCAAGTAGCTCTGCAAATTGGTTCTATCGACTTTCACTTCCATGGCAGCCACAACAGCTTGTGCAAGCGCACATACAGCATTACAACTGGAACCGTCCGCCTTCATCTGAGCACTTCGGGCAGGTATGACTACCACTCCACTGTGGTTCCAGTCTGCGTATATCCCTGATTACTAATGAGATTTAGTACTCCCTGAAAGGTATGTTCTGACGAATGCAAGTTCTTAACTTTAATTCAGTCCAAAGTAGCAATCTTGTCCTTTTGTGGGTAATGCTTTTTGTAACTTGTTTAAAAAGTGCTTCTCAATTCCAAGACCATGAAAATATTATCCCATATTATTTTAGGAGCTTTACTGTTTTACTTTCAGTTACATCCCCAATCCACCTGGAAAGTTTAGCCTCTGGTGTGAAATAAGGTTCAAGTTTCCTTTTCATTTCAATATGGCTATCCAATCAATCCAGTACTATCTATTAACTGTGCTGCGGGCTTCCTTTTCTCATAAATCAGGTGTCCAGATGGCTGTTTTGTTCTGCTGGTCAATATGCCTATCTTTGAGCCAACGTCACATTGTCTTAATTACTGTCGCTCTGTCCTAGGCTTTGATTACCACTGGAGTATGTCGTCCTTACTCTGTTGCTCGTTCTTCACGGCTGCTGTGCCCAGCCTCAATCCTGTGTGTGCAGCTACAGTTTTATATTCAGATTATTAATTCTGAGTGACTTACACAATCTGCCTGTCTCTGCTTTTCACTGGAGGGTTCAGTCCATTTATTATGTTTCATGTAAATTATATATGAATTTGGGCCTAAATCCATCCCACCTTCTTTTAGAGTGTATTATTATTACCCTTCTACTAGCCTGCTAGTTAGACAAGCTTTCACCGCCCTGGAGAGTATGACAGGCATCAGCACCTCACTGTTACTTTTATATAGCAGATGATCACTTAGGATTTGCCCATATTTACACCTGCTGCTACTTTTTATTTCTTCTGCCCTTTCCAAGCTTCCGCTGGGACTATTTCTGATTGTGAAGAACACATTTCAGAATTTCAGTTTCTTTCAATGCAGATCTCATGATGAATTCTCTCCATTTTTTGTCTCATTCGAAGAGGATTTTTATTACATAGGTCACTTGTTTTCTTTCAAGCCCACCGCCTTCTCAGCTTTTGCTGCTTCTACTGAGAAGTCAGCCGACCATCCACTGAAGCATCTTCGAGCTGTTTTGTCTTCACTGGCTGCTCACGGGTCTCATGTTGCATTTAGTTTATGGTGATTTCGTATGATGGGCTTTATATGGTTTTCTCTGTATTTATCCCACTTAAGGTTTACAGCATTTCTAAGTTGATGTTCTATTATTAATTTCTGAAAATTTTTTTTCGTTACCTCCTCAGCTTTTCTTCTACCCCATTCTCTCCTCTGGGCCTCCAACTACACATACGTTATACTTTTCACTACGTCCACTACATCTCTTTTTTCTCTTAATCTCCCTCACGTCTTTCATCATCCCCCCATCCCTCCCCTCTGTAGTGCCCCATTTATTCTCTGGATTTATGAGTCTATTTCTGTTTTCTGTTTGTTCTGTTTTTTAGATTCCACATGTAAGTGAAATCATGTGGTATGGTATTTGTCTTTTATTTCATGTAGTATTATAACCTTCAGATCCGGGGCGCCTGGGTGGCTCAGTCGTTAAGCGTCTGCCTTCAGCTCAGGGTGTGATCCCAGAATCCTGGGATCAAGCCCCACATCAGGCTCCCTGCTCCTTCCTCTCCCACTCCCCCGCTTGTGTTCCCTCTCTCGCTGGCTGTCTCTGTCAAATAAATAAATAAAAACTTTAATAAAAAAAATACATAACCTTCAGATCCATCCATGTTGTTCAAATGGCAAGGTTTCATTCTTTTTTATGGTCGAGTAATATTCTATTGTGTACACATACCACATCTTTATCCATTCGTCAAGCAGCAAACACTTGGGTTAATTCCACATTTTGGCTATTGTAAATACTGCTGGAATAAACACTGGGTGCCTTTAACTTCTGGAATTAGTTTTCATTTCCCTATGTTTTTTGTATGCCCATATTTTTCCTCTCTTAGAATTTCTTAATTTCAGTTTGAATATTTTCTTCTTCTTTTTGGAGTGGGGGGCAGAGGGCGAGAGAGAATCCTAAGCAGGCTTCGGCCCCAGCACAGAGCCTGATGCAGGGTTTCATCTCACAACCCTGAGATCACAGTCTGAGCCAACTGTGACACCCAGGCGCCCCTGAATATTTTCTTCTGACCTATATTCCACTTACTGCTTCTCTTTAGCTGTTCCTAGTCAGCTGTAAAACCCCCCACCGAACTATTAACAACACTGAGTTTTCAATTCTGAAATTTCCATGTGGTTCTTTTTTCAAGTTTCCATTCTCTGCTGAAATTCTCAACCTTGTGCTATTTCCTTCACTATATCAAGCATAGTTACTCTAAAGTCAATTCTGGATTTCCAGTGGGTCTGTTCTGTTACCACTCCTCTTGCCTCCCCATGGGCCAGGTGATTTTATTTCATGCCAGATGCTGTGTGTGGACAACTGTATGGAAATTGTGAAGCCTACAATGATGTTATATTTTCCAGGGAAGATTCATATTTGCTTCTGGCAAGCAGCTAGGAAAACTAACAATCTGAAATCAATTCAACCTCAGAGTGAATGAAGTGATTAGAGGCTGGGTATCAGTTCCCGTAAAGACCAGCCTCATTCTGAGGCAAACCTCTTCCCAGGGGATGGGGCTTCAGGGTCCCGAATCATGGCCCAGGGATTACCAAGAAAACCCTTCCTTATGAGCAGGCTCTAATCCCCAGTTCTTGTTCTCCTAGTCCCAGAAGTTAGCCAAAAGCTCTGCTCAGTCCCCCCTTTGAAAAGTGGGACGTGCCTCTAGTTAAACAGAGGTCCAAAGCTGGGCTCACTCTTCCGGTTCTCTCTTCTTTCAGATCATGGACCCGTAATTCTTTGTCATGTAGGCTCTCCAAACACTCTTCTTCTTAATATTTTGTCCAACTGTGTTAGTTCTCAGAGAGAAGATCCGTCTATATTACCTCATCCACCAATACCCAAACCTGAAATTATTTTTAAATATGATGATCTCTTAAAGACATTATGCTAGACACAAACTGACAAAAACTGTCTGACTCCACTTATCTGAAATACCTACAAGAATCAAATTCCTTAAAAAAAACAACAACAGGTGGAATGAAGGTTGCCAGGGACTAAGGAAGGGCAAACAGAGACTGTTCCATGGGCTCAGTTTCAGCATGGGAAGAAGATGGACAGCGGTGACGGCTGCACACCCATGTGAGTGCACTGAATGCCACTGAACTGTACACTCAAACATGGGTAAAATGATCAATCTTATGTGGTATACATTTTACAATTTAAAAAACGATGGCCTCTTGTCATGTGATGCTTGTATGTATCAGGGTGAGGGCCATAAATCATCATTGGAAAATTATAAGCCCCATTTGGAAGCGGATCTATATCCCTGCTTGGCAAATAGTATGGAAAGATCAGGCAAAGACAGAGACATTCACTTTTTCAATCATTCAGCAACAGAATGGTAGAGGAGGAAAATGCTAACTTAAGTCGTGTTACGTGCATCACTAGTCCACTCCCTCCACTGGGAGAGACTGAACATACTGACTCAACTACTTCATTTCTAACGTTCGAGGACAGACAGTGATGTACATAATCTCAAAAAACTTTACTTTTTATTTTTTACATTTTATTAAGCAGGCTCCATACCCCACATGGGGCTTGAACTCACAACCCTGAAATCAAGAGTCTCAGACTCTAATGAGCCAGCCAGGCACCCCTAAAAAAAAAAAAAAGTAAAAGGGAAAGCAGATATGCTCACGTGAGACTGTTTGCTGGAGGTCCGCTAGGGACGCCTCCAGGTTTGGACTTGATCATCATCCTCGATACTTCCCACCCAATGAGCCTGAGTCCGGGTGAGTGTTCCATCCTCCACATTCTCACCCACTTCCAGCCACATCCTAGCACAGCAAACCACGCACCGAGCACGTACTCTTCCTTGTCTTCTTGGCTCAGCATGTGATTCTGTTTACGAAGTCATCCAAGACCGTCCTTCCCGGTCTTCTCAACAAAATGACTGCTCCTGTATGCCTTATTACCATAACTAACAACTCGTTCTTTACTGCAGCTTTCTTTCAAACCTAAGCACCGTGCCTAGAACATAATAAGCACTTAGTGTTAAGCAAAAAGGGGGGGCATTTTAATATGTATGTATGTATATAATATGTGTGCATTTAAATTTAAAAATAAATGGGGGGTGATCAATAAGTTTCCACTTAAAACAGACTATAACCATTAAAAAATGTAACAGGGTAGCAGTGCCTGGGTGGCACAGCCAGTTAAATCATCCTGACCCTTTGAGCCCCATGTCGGGTTCCACCCTCAGCAGGAGGAGGCTTGAGATTCTCTCTCTCCCTCTCCCCCCCACCCCCTGCTTGCTTGCTCTAAAATAAATCTTAGGAGGAAAAAATGGTTAACAAGATAGTCTGGAATGAAAGGAAACCAATTAGGGGCGCCTGGGGGGCTCAGTCCGTTAAGCGACAGACTCTTGATTTCAACTCAGGTCATGATCTCAGGGTTGTGGGATCAGATTCTCTCTCTCTCCCTCTGTCCCTCCCACCTCCCCTCCCCTAAAAAGGAAGGAAGGAAGGGAGAGAGAAAGGGAAGGAGGGAGGGAGGGAGGGGA
>NC_048225.1:64243711-64313053 GCF_002007445.2 Ailuropoda melanoleuca
GGGAAGGAGGGAGGGAGGGAGGGAGGGAGGGAGGGAGGGAGGGAGGGAACAAACCAATCATTTATTACATTTATTCTTAGGTACATTATCATTTTTGTTACTTTAGCGATATCTTTATAAAATTATACAGCTGACCCCCGCACAACACAGGTTTAAACTGCATGAATCCACTTACACGTGGACATTTTTTGAAACAATCCGGTACTGTAAATGTATGTTCTCTTCCCTATGATTTTCTTTTTTTTTTTTTTAAAGATTTTTTATTTATTTATAAGACAGAGATAGAGACAGCCAGCGAGAGAGGGAACACAAGCAGGGGGAGTGGGAGAGGAAGAAGCAGGCTCACAGCAGAGGAGCCTGACGTGGGGCTCGATCCCATAACGCCGGGATCACGCCCTGAGCCGAAGGCAGACGCTTAACCGCTCCGCCACCCAGGCGCCCCCCCTATGATTTTCTTAATAGCACTTTCTTTTCTCCAGCTTACTTACAATGCGTAATACATATAAGGCACAAAATATGTGTTCATCGACCATTTCTGTTATACATAAGGCTTCCGGTGAACTGTAGGCTATTAGCAGCTAAGCTGTGGGGGAGTCGAAAGTTATACATGGATTTTCAACTGCATGGGACGTGGTGCCCCTAACCCCCAGGTTGTTCAAGGGTCAGGTGTATTTTCAAATTGTTTATTGCTAGTTATACAAAAATGCTACTGATTTTTATAAACTGATCTATCCAGCAACCATGCTCAACAATCTTATCAGTTCTCATATCTCATCTGCAGATGCTCCTGGGATTTTTTTATGTAGACAACTGTATCACCAGGGAATACGGTCAGCTCTCTTTTCTCCTTTCCGATCCATGGAGCTTGTATTACTTCATCTTCCTATCACTAGGTTACCTCCTCCTCTGCAATGCTAAATGCAAATGATTAAAGCTGAAATCCCCAAGCAATTCCTGAGTCTCATGGTAATCCCCTCCAACATTATACTGTCCTGTAAGATGCTGGATGTATGTTTATACTATGCATCCTTATTAGCTTAAGAAAATTCATTCTTATGCCAGATGTGCTGAAAATTATTATGTATGGATTTTATCAAATGCTTTTTTTCTGAATCTCATTTTTTTTTCTTATAGGTTTTCTTCTGGTAAACCACATTAATAAATTATCTAATGTTAAACTAGTCTTACATTACTGAGATGGAAACAAACCTTATTTGGTCAAGAGGTAGTATTTTTTATACGCACTGCTGCATTTGGTCTGCTAATATCTCACTGAGGACTTTTATATCTATGTCAGTGCTCATAACCGAGGCTGGCCTATAATCTTGCTCTCTCAAATTGTTCTATGTTGCAGATATCAAAATTATACTAGCCTCATAAAATACTATTCTTTAGAACAATTTGTATAAAACAGGTAATACCTTAAACGTTTTCAGATTTTGTTTGTAAAGCTCTGGACTCCCTCCCTCCTTGTTTTTTACATTTTGGGGTTAGACTATTAATTATTGATATATTTTATGACTGTGAGTCTGTTTTTCTATTTTTCTACCAGCCTTGGTAGATGATATTTTTCTACAAGATGACCCATTTCTTGGCTAAAGCTGTTCATAATATTATACTTTATTTCCTTACTATAATGATATTTTTCAATCCTAATACTGTTTATTTGTAACTTTTCATTTTTTGATTCTGCCAATTTTTCCATTCAATGAAATAGCTTTTGTATTAATAATTTTCATGTCTTTTTTAATTTAATATCTCCTTTTATTTTTAGTATTTCCTCCCTGCTTTCTTTAGGTCAAGCTCATTACATGCCATGAAGATTTGTCCATCAAAAGACAGCTTAGATGTTTTACCAGTTTCTACATGTACATCCTGTCACTCCAGTCAAAGTCATTTTTTTTTTTAAGATTTTTATTTATTTATTTGACAGAGAGAGAGAGAGCGAGCACAAGCAGGGGGAGTGGCAGGCAGAAGGAAAAGGAGACTCCCCGCTGAGCAGGGAGCCCCATATGGGGCTCCAACAAGGGCCCTGGGACAACAACCTGTGCCGAAGGCAGACGCTTAACCAACTGAGCCACCCAAGCGTCCCTGTTTTCTAAACATTTTTTAATCTTCATAATGATTTCATGTTAGTGTCATAAATTATTCAGAAGTTTCTTTAAATTTCCAGGGGCGCCTGGGTAGCGCAGTCGTTAAGCGTCTGCCTTCGGCTCAGGGCGTGATCCCGGCGTTATGGGATCAAGTCCCACATCAGGCTCCTCCACTGGAAGCCTGCTTCTTCCTCTCCCACTCCCCCTGCTTGTGTTCCCTATCTGGCTGGCTGTCTCTCTGTCAAATAAAAAAATTTAAAAAAAAAAAAAAAGAAGAAGTTGTTTCTTTAAATTTCCAAACATTCCATTTGTCAAAACCTAGAAGTCATAGTTTACTCATGAATAAAAACTTAAGTGTTTCATATGAAAATTTCCTGGCATATCTCTAATAATTTTTTCATTCATTCGGGTATAACTGAAACATAACATTATATTTATATAACTTAATAATATCCAGGTGTACAACATAATGATTCAATCTAACTATTTCTAAATAGTCATTTTCTTTTCTGCCAACATTTAGATACTTTTAGGGTTGTTCATCAGTGCTATGAAATGACCAATTCATCAAATTCACCAAAAATGTCATACTGGTTTGACATATTGTGTTAAAAATGTTAAGCCATTTCTAGCAAGTTTTTAAAGTTGTGCAGTCTTCATTTTCTTCTCTGCAACAGCATCTCTGGGAGTGTCTGATTTGTCTCAGTCCTGACTCATGCGGGGACACTATGCTGGAGGGAGAGACCTCTGTAGCACCTGGATTCCCGACCAGGAACGAAGGTTCCTAGTACACAGACTGGGGGCCAGAGAAGGGCCACGCAATGGGGTGGACAGCAGGAGCGGGGAGACCGAGGAGGGAAAGAACAGGGTAGGGTGGGGGGCTCAGGGCAGCAACAGAGGGAGAAGAGACCTTTCGAAGGCAGGAAGGGGGGCAGGCTGGGCAGTTTGCATTAAGCACGGGAACCTCTCTATCTGCGGACCAACTCCGCACTGCATGTGTTTCTGCAGGGTGTCCCAAGAGGGTCACCGATGTCTGTTAATTTCCAAATCACAGTTGTGTGAATGAAGTTGGAGGCTCCCATCTTCCAGAAAACCACAAACACCTTTGCCTCCCAGGCTGATGGTGTGCATCCTGGCGTGGAGCCCCGCCCTGCACATAAAATGTGGTCTCAGAGCCCAACCGCTCACAGGCCCACAGCCACTGCAAGCACTCATGACAAACTTGAGTCCCTAGGTGTTCGCAGTTCATAACTGCCACCCTAAAACACGGGGCTGCTGCAGCATCCAGCTGCACACAACACCTCAGGGTGTCCCGGGGGAAACTTACAGGCCTGTCTTTCTTCAGTTAAGGGCTCAGCTGGAAATTTGTTCCATTTTTCCTGCATGTGGCTAACACTGGATAATTCCACCATCTTACCGGAACCAAAAGTATTTCATAAAGCTGTCCTTCAGAAAAGTTCTTGCTGCTATTAGCATATTCTTAATGCTAGTAAGACCCCATCTACATTTTTCTCTATCTACTGCTCCTGGTCTGTTAAGGTCCAAGAAATCAAGTCATCAAATAAATCCAGTCACCTTTCTGGGAAATCCAGGGCAGTGAATTAGTAAAAGCTTAGTTTTCATCCCGGAACGCATCACAAAAGCCTAACTATTCCAACAACCTTAATACCTAGAATTTTTCTATCATACAAGAATTCAACAGTATTTTCTGAAACTATTTAGACTTTCAACTCCTTCCTCTAGCCCCACACCTTCGGCAGGAAATGAATTCCTTAAACATACAATCTCCTCTTTAAGTGGTATTTCACATTTTTGTTTGTCCTAAATTTACTTTGGATTCCCAAAACTAGTTAGCTGGAAGGCCCCAAGACCTCATGCACGTTCATAATTTAAAGTCATATTTATATTTTTTTGTGCAATTAGCTCTAAATCCTCACCCAAATTCAGGCCTCCTAAAAGGGGGAAAGGGTAGGAAGGCAAACCGGTACCCAGTTCTCCCACGCAGAACATGCTGACTGCACCTGCAAAGCACTAGTTCAGTTTACTGACTATTTTACAAGTCCTTGTGTAATTCTAGACAACTTTTTTTTTTTCAGTTAGCCAGCATATAGTACCATCCTAAGTTTTTGTTGTGGTGTTCAACAGTTCATTAGCTGCGTATATAGACAACTTTAAATAAGAATTTAATAGACCCTTACCTGATGGTCCTGAATCTTCCTGCCCACCACTCGGAACGTGTTGTTGCCTGTATGATGATATATATGAACTCGGCTGAACCCAGTTGAGCCACCAGCTGGCACCCACTTCTTGTTGGCATCATCATAAACCATCACAGCAGCTCTTGCCTGACAGATACTCTGTTCACTGTAAAAAATAAAATATGCAAACTTAAGATATTTAAAATATGCCATGTTTCCCATACAGCTATACAGAGTTAGCCAACAATCAGTGCTTCACTGGGTGCTAGAACAAGAAAGACAGGGACTTCCTGCCTTTACGGGTAAAGTCTAATGGGGAGAAGAGACCAAAAACAAGTGTGATGAGAGACCAGAGAAGGTCCGGATCCATAAAGAGCACTGAGACAAGCAACACGAGAACTGTCTTCTAACCGAATACACAGCATCTAACGCGCTCATGAAACTGAATACAACTGCAAGTATAAATTAGCCATCATCTGTTCAACTGGACATCTGTTTATAATACTGGTGACCTATGATTACCCACTCTTTACTGGCAAGATTCTTTTTACCATCAGGCTTGCTTCAATGTCTACAGAACAAATTCTGATAAGCTCTATCTTCTCCTTGAAATATGGAGTGGCCACTAACAAGCAATGGATGGCAATGGGTCTAGTCCCTGATTCCACTTGGGCAAGACAACATCCTAGGTCCTAAATTTCTTCATGTAAAAATGTGATAATTTCTAGAGATCCTTTTAGATTTTAAATTCTAACCTTCATAGACAAATATTAAAGAAAAGGCTAATTTCCACGAAAGAATCTTTAAATCTCAGCTTTGTTTCAATTATTTGTTACCAAGACTGAGATACAGAAATAAAAAGTAGAGATTTCATGTTAAGTACTAGGTTCATCTTTTAAATATTCTGTAATACTACTGGGGGGAAAAAAAATGACTTGAATTTTATTACTTCATAACATAGCTTATTTTTTAAAGAATCGAATACTAAGAATGAGCAACAAAACAGGTAGGTTATGCTGACCCAACTAAAATAACACAATCTCCACATCGCAGACTTATCTGATACTTAAAGCAGAAGTTAATGGAAATGCCCCGAAATAGCTCATCCAACCTCATCCTTAACAAAAGCACCGCTCATCTACCAATGTTAGCTTCAAGGACTTTAAGCAGCTGATCATGTGGTTTTTGGCCAATATCCTCAAAAAGAAAAAGTTACTGTCTGACCCTCTCCTCTTACTCACACTTCTGCCCCATCCCTGAACAGCCTGTGGTTTACTCATCACGTGACTTGACGACAGAAGATCAGGGGAGATCCGCAGGGGCCGCAGCACTGAGCTACACGGTCACTTCAGAACAGTGAGGTCATCATTATTTCTAATTTTCTATCAGAGAAAAACTTCACAAAAACTAACTCGTAACAGTATTTGTTTAGCACAAACACTGAAATAGAGTGGTACTGCCTAAATTTTTATGTGGCACTAAAACTTCTTGGTAAACTAGTCCTGGGAATAAAAACAAGTTAATGACAAAAGCTTGAATTATTTCTAAACGCCTGATTAAAGAGCATTTGTCAACACAGAAATTGAAATCTCTTCATCACTCACAAAAGAAATACTTGTGAAGTGACAGCATTTTCAGGACCTCACACAAAGATCACGTGAAACAAGCTAAGGCACAGTGCCCCTTACAGCATATAGCCCAAGAAAGAAAGCTACTACTAATGGTAAGTAACAAAACAGCATTTTCCAGCTTTCAAAAAAATTAGTATTTTGGACACGTTTCCTAATATTTATAATACAATGTCTCCTCCAGAAGTCCCAGTGGATCACAGAAGCCAAAGCAATAAACCCCCATTTGCTATAAATTAAGTCATTCCATGACTAAAAAACAACACAACACAAAACAAAAAATCCTTTTAAATATACATAGGAAATCTAAAACAAAGAGAGTTAAACATAATGTCCCCACTTTTTCCTCCACCACTGCTCTGGAGTGGGCTGCTGGAGACATTTCAAACAGTGAAGCACACAGTTAACTCAACAGCTTTAACTAATCCTGATTAATCAAGATACATACAAACTACTTAGGAATCAAACATCTGGTCACTTGCATTTCCTTGGGAAAGCTATCACCACAGAAACAAAGACAGACATATCCAAGCAGCCAAGAGAGGACACAAATGCCAAAATTAGTCGACTAGTTTTCTAATGAAGATGAAAAGAAATCTTCAAAATGAAAAGCTAAAAATACAAATCCAGCTCTCAGCAAAGCCAACAAGCACAAAAAAAAAAAAAAAAAAAAAAAAAAAAAAAAAAAAAAAGCCAAGATTCAAGAGAAGAAAAAGTAACAAGGCTGTGTGGCAAGCTGTGAGGGACAGGTTATGCCCGAATAACTCTGTTGTCCTAGAAGCCACAGCAAAGCCCAAACAAGAAGGGACAGCAGTGCCCGCTGGGGTCCTCAGTGACAAATGCAAGCCAAGTCCTCACAATTCCATGCCACGGCATCTGAGGACCTCTCCTCACTAGACAGACATCTGTGCTGTAACAGAAATTATTTGGTCTTTGTCCCAGATCCAGGCACAGAGCTCCGAAAACCCCTGGAATCTTCCAGGCAGTAAGAGTGTCTTTGGCATGCTGCTCAACGGCTCTATGCTTCAAGATGGGGGCTGGCTGCCAGAAATACCATGCCATGCTTACAGGGTGGAAATTTTCAGTTCCACCCCACCCCCCACCTCTGCAGAGGGCAGCAGGGCCAGAGATCAAGTTCACTCACCAATGGGCAATCAAGTCCTCCATCATGCCTACATAATGAGCCCTCCATCAAAACACCCCAAGGAGCCCACACCGCAGGGCTGGCGGGGTGGCGAGCCGGTAAAGGGCATGGAAGCTCTGTGCTTGCCCCATACTTTGTGCTATGCAAGTTTTCCACCTGGCTGTTCCTAAATTATATCCTTTATTGAAAACGAAGAAACAAAAACAGTAACAGTAAGCAAAGCAGTTTCCTGAGTTCTAGGAGTTGTTCTAGCACATTTCTGAACCTGAAGGGAGGTGGGGGGAACATCAGAATTTGTGGGCAGCTGGGCACTAAATGTATGGGTAGCCTACGTACCCCATCAGCAGCTGGTCCCTCAAGTAAGGTCATTCTCAGGGGACTGAGCCCCTAACATGCAGCGTCTACACTAACTCCAGACAGTGTCAGAAGAGAACTGAATTGCACACCCAGTTGGTACTGGAAAATAGAATGGCAGTTGACGTGAGAAGAAAACCACACATATACCAACTCTGATTACAGGTGTGCATAAAATAGACCAGTGGCACCGTCTTGGATTTCATGAACCCACAGACTTCAAAAATAGGCTGCATGAATCAATACAGAATTGGTTGACAACATTTTGGTCTACTTGCCAGGGAGGAGATGGGGGAGGGAGGAAACACCACAATAACTTACTAAAACAAGGATATTTTGGAACTTAAAAATCTCAAAATAAAAATCATGTAATGTAATATACTGTAAATGTAACAACTAGCTTTCTCTAACATCTCCACCTAGGCCATTTTCCCCCCATTTCTCCCTGGTCCCGGTGAAATACTTAACAAGGGCCTTAAAGTAAGACTGGCCTCAGTCCCAACAGAGCTGCCTGCACACTGGGGTGTAGCGAGCAATGGAGCAACGACAGAAACAGTTTACAGGTTCTTCTGATAAGAATTTCCAGCTTTCTCTAGCATTTTTACCTGAGAAAGTCAACGGGGAAGCTTGCAAATTGCTGAAATTACATACATATGCGCAGTTTTTCAGGGAAAAGTGAAATGGAAGGCAGGCAAGATTTAAGCACCACAGCTACTGAAGAGTCAAAAAAAAATAAAAAACCAAAAAATGTTTAAGAAAATTAAGAGCCAACAAGCACAGCAAAAGAGACAAAAATGGTATGATCCTCCTATCAGCCTTCTATCTGCGTTATAACAAGCCTCAAAACTAAACAGCGAGCCAGAGTCTTCAACATTCTGAGTCAGTAACGGAACTGCACCCAAGATTAAATTAGTAAATTACTAAGCTACAGTTTTGTGAAGATCAGGCATGAAATAAGTTTCACTTTATGACCAAATGCTATTGGTACACAGTTAGTTACACTTCATCTTCCTGATATTAATTTTTATCTTGATCTTTTATTTATTTACTTATTGACTGCCCCACAGAGCCTAACCTGTGGTAAAGTACCCAGGTCTGTACAACTTCTCTACTACCAACCACTTACAGAAGAATTCACATTTTGTCTGTTGTGAAACTGAGTCATTCCACGAACTAAGATGTAATTCAGAAGATAAAATATTAAAATAAAATGACACAAGAAAGTTGGGAATTTTAAAGAGAGGATTTCCATCTTATGCACTGATGTCAATTTTTTTGCTCAAACCTGCAGTTTTATAACATTTCAAGTATTAAAGACAGAGTAAAACAATGTTAGATTTCAATTCAATTCCACAAACACTGCTCATACCTACAGTGCACAGCTCCTGGGCCACAGAGTGAAAGGGAGCTAGGCCATCACAGTCATAAAAGACTATGCACCCCACCTGGAATAATAAACACATATTTTTCCCAAATAGGAAATAAATAATAAACAGTGTGTCCTGTATGGTGTTAAGCACAAGCAGAACCACAAATCACAGTGTCTTTTTCTCTCAGTTCAGCATTCCGGGATCTGGCCACCCTGCAAACCCAAGGGTCACTCCAGAACCCTCCCTACCCTCATCGGCCCAGGCCCTCCACAGTCACCACAGCCTGCCAATCCTACTTCCTCACTACTTCTAAATTCATTCATTCATTCCCTTTGCTTCACAATGCTCAGCAGCTCTGGGCCCTCCCTAGTCTTTTACGGGATTATTTCCGCAATCTCCTAACGTATTTCTGACTGCAACTTTACTCCCTTCCCCCTTTTCCTAAATCAAATCGGATTATGTGACTCTCCGGGTTAAGACATTCCAAAGACTTGTTTCAGGATAGACTCTGCCTTCCTAACACGGAAGACAAGGTCTGCTGTCTTCCTTAACATCCTTTCTTTCTTTCAATTGCTTATTGATGCGTGCCAGGCACCAATCCAGCATCCTGGTGCTAGGGGCACATCAGAGTTCCAAACCATCCAAACCCCCAACACCACAGTGACAATTATGCCATACTTGTCCATACGTCCATACCCCTGCACTTGCCTTTCCTTCCACCCATCTGCACACTTCCTCTTCCCCAAATACCTTCTGCCTAATACTCAGCCATCCCCCAATTTTAGACCCAAGTGTCACATCTTCCTGCCCCCCCCAACAGAACTCATTCTGTGTTCTCACAACACACTCCGCACATCACCTCTGCACCAGTGTCATGTTAAACCCCTGAAGGGCTGCCACTGTATCTTTTCATCTCCCCTCGTGACGATTTGTTAAAGCAGGGAGAGAAACGAACTGCAAAAAGTAAAAAAAAAAAAAAAAAAAAAAGCCAGCTTTGAGTAAGAACCCCAAAATATGCTGGGGAAAGCCCCCCTTTCTGACTTCCAATGCTCCAAAGGACAGCCATCAATACCTATCTATAACACCATCATTAGCACTCAAAAGCCACAGACCTACGCTCTTCTCCCAGCAGCTGGCCAGTGCACTGACCAAGAGTCAGCTGCGTTTGTAACTCAGTGTATCCACTCTAATTGTGCAATTTACTAAACAGATACTGTGTGAGTATATACAAGTTCTATGAAATTAGATTCAATGTATTGGAAAGTTTCTCTCGGGTCGGAGTTACTGAAGAGCTGTGAGCCGCATACGAAGGGAAAGGTGCTCGGGCAGGTCAGGCGAGGTCTACACTCAGAACACTTCGTGTGCGTCTCCGTTCTCCCTCCACTTTCAAGAAGCCAAAGCCGCAACTCAAGATAAGGCACGGGTGTGCCTTCGGAAAGAAAAATAATGTAGAATTCTCACCAATGGCATAACACTAAAAGCTTACCAGAAAAAGGCTACAGAATTAACGTATCTATTATAAAGTAGACTAAAACGTTTAAAGGCATAAATCGTTTTCAAGGACACCAAACGTGAACGAGTTCAGTGATCCAACCTTCACGACCAGGACAGGTCACACGGATTCAAGGGCTTCCACTGCAGGACACGTTTATGAAAACGCTGATGAAGCTCTTCTTCATATTCCATCCAGGGGAGAAAAAAAGAACAACCCTGAAAAGATTCAGAAGGAAAGCTGCCTGCTAGCAACAGTCAGGTGCTGCTGAGGGACCCAGGAAAGAGGTGAATGCTGACACACAGAGACACAAAAAAAGGCAGCAGACAATCTGTTTTCTGCTGTATCCTGCAAGGCAAGAAAACCATCTGGGAGAACAGCAGCTCCAAATATGTAGAAAGGCAAAACTTCCCGTAAAGACCACACAGGCATACACCACTCTTCTGAGAAATATTAAGGTTAAAAAGGGAAAATACCAACATGTCACTACCGAACTCTTCATCCCGCAACATCTATTTATGTGTGAAGTACAAACGCAATCTAGTATAACCGATCCACGATCACCAAAGAAAATGATCAGTTTATCTAAAGCAAAACAGCATGTTTCAGAAAATGTTTCAGCGAATCTGTTGCGTTATCCTAGAGGATGAAAAAAATCTCTTAAAATGGGGAGAAATCATTGGGTTGGATAAAATGCAGAAAAAGCACCTTGGAGGAGGCACTCACTGCATGCAGCCGTGTGTGTTCAGAAGTAAGGAGGGCATGTCTACAAAAATCCCTAGGTACTATCTGGCTTTCATTATGACTACCTCTTACTTGAGTAAGTATAGAACCGGCGCAATCCTATCAATGTGACAAGAACCCGCCTCTGCCCGCGAAGTAGCTGCAGAGAGAGGAGCGACAAAGCGAATGAAAAGGCACAGCTCTGGAATGCTCAGAAGCACAAGAGAGGAGGAAGCAAGGACGGAGTTACAGGAGTCTGTGGGGAGAGAAGAAAATGGAGTCGTGCTGGGCTGGAAATCACGGAAGCAGCAGGACAGGCAAGACCCGGCAGGGGTGGGGGAGCCCTGCCTCAGTGCACGACTCAGGCTGGGCACACAGAAGGAGACCTGGGTTCACCGCAGAGAAGCGCAGACAAAGTCAAGCCCGCTGGCCGTTCCTGGGGTACAAAAGACGACTAGGTACCCAAAGTAAAGCAAATGGTATTTTTCTTGTTATTTTTTTTTTTTTAAGATTTTATTTGAGAGAGAGAGAGCATGAGCAGGGGGGAGAGGGAGAAGCAGACTCCCCGTCGAGCAGGGAGTCCGATACAGGGCTCAATCCCAGGATGCTGGGATTATGACCTGAGCAGAAGGCAGACGCTTAACCGACTGAGCCACCCAGGTGCCCTGTAAATGGTATTTTTCTAAAACTTAAAACCAACTGCTTCAGGAGACTGTGCTCTACAACGACCCTCAAATATTTTTTAAATATTTAAATTTAAAAATACGTTTTAACATATTGCTTAATTGCAAGCACAAAAATCCTAACAAAATCAAGGAGGGAAACTGTGCTAATGGTACTATTCTCTGTAATATCTAGTAAGACTGACACATCCCCTCTTAAAGTCAAGGTCATAAAGCATCCAAATCACTTTACATCATCAAAGACCTGAAACCCAGGGACATTTCAGTGACACAGGTCATTAATTACTGAGCCAGTGTTGTGAAGAAAATGATACTAATAAAAATAGGACTATAAGAATACAACACGAAGTGTCACACACTGTTCTATGTGCTTTGCCTTTATTCATTCATCTATCTATTTACCAACCTTATTGGTAGATATTTGTCATATCCCCACTTTACACGTAGGGAACTGACACAGTTGCACAAGTGGGATTCAGAGCAGCCAGGCTGCTTGAGTGTGGACTCACGACCACTCTACTTGAGTAACTCAGTCTAACGATATTAGTTCCACAAAACTACCTCCTCAACGATTTCTACTATTTCCACATTACTCTTCATGTTATACTTAATGCGAAGCTAAGGGTAGAGAACCTGGGTACAATGGACTCTTGAACAACATGGGTTTCAACTGTGTGTGGATTTCTGATAGACACAGTGCAGTCCTGTAAATGTTTTCTCTTCCTTATGAGTTCCGTAATGTGTCCTTTTCTCCAGCTTACTTTACTATAAGAATACAGTGTATAATTCATAGAACATACAGAGTATGTGCTCATCAACTGTTCATGTGATCAGTAAGGCTTCTGGTCAACAGCAGGCTATTCAGAGTGAAGTTTTTTGGAGTCAGAATTTATACATGGAGGGGCGCCTGGGTGGCGCAGTCATTAAGTGGCTGCCTTCGGCTCAGGGCGTGATCCTGGCGTTCTGGGATCGAGCCCCACATCAGGCTCCTCCACTAAGAGCCTGCTTCTTCTTCTCCCACTCCCCCTACTTGTGTTCCCTCTCTCGCTGGCTGTCTCTGTCTCTGTTCAACAAATAAAATCTTTAAAAAAAAAAAAAAAAGAAGTTATACATGGATTTTTGACTGCATGGGGATCAGCACCCTAACCCCCATGTTGTTCAAGGTCAACCGTACATACAATGAAATATTAGTCTTAAAAAGGAAAGAAATCCCGACACCTGCTATAACATGGATAAACCTTGAGGACATCATACTGAGTGAAACTAGCAAGACACAGAAGGACAAATACTGTGGGATGCCATTCACGTGCGGCCTGCAGACCGGTCGAACTCACAGAGACAGATAAGAGAACGGTGGTTGCCAGGGGCTGGAGGGAGGGATGGGTGAAGAGTGATTCAGTGGGTCGAGTTTCAGTTCGGGATGATGACAAAGTTCTGGAGATGGGCGGCAGTGATGGTTACACAATCATGTGAATGTACTTAAGGCCACTGAACTGTATGCCAAAAAACGATTAAAATGGTAAATTAAGTTATGCATATTTTGCCACAATGAGAAAAAACATATATAATAGCTTTATATATTTAGAAAATGTAAGAAAGTATTTTTGCCCATCAAAGAATAAAACCATATTTATTAATCTTACTTGCATTTGGTTAAAGGTTGTATCTTAACACAAGTTTTAGGAAATTAGTATTAATAATGAAAATAAAGATCATGACATTTTCTAGAATGACTCTAACTTGTTATAATAAGAATTTAAAGTTTTGTTATACTCCTTTATTTGAGATAATTTGCTAATTTGCTCATTTCTTTCTTTCTATAAGATTTCTCTTTGGGTTGTTACTGAAGACCCACTACTTTCCTTGTTATAAACTCGGGCTTTAAAATCTCTCACTCGGGGCGCCTGGGTGGCACAGCGGTTAAGCATCTGCCTTCAGCTCAGGGCGTGATCCCGGCGTTGTGGGATCGAGCCCCACATCGGGCTCCTCTGCTATGAGCCTGCTTCTTCCTCTCCCACTCCCCCTGCTTGTGTTCCCTCTCTCGCTGGCTGTCTCTATCTCTATCAAATAAATAAATAAAATCTTTAAAAAAATAAAAAAAATAAAAAAAAANCCACTACTTTCCTTGTTATAAACTCGGGCTTTAAAATCTCTCACTCGTGCACATTTCTGGCCCCTGCCATACGTACACACTACGAGAAACAATTCACATCTTTTTTTCTCTCCTTCCAACAACCATCATATGGGGCTCCCAGTGCCCCCCACCTCCTAGTACGCATGCCCTTGTGTGATCTTCTCACACTGTCTCTGGGCAGGACCCAGCAACCTGCTTCTATTCTTTGGCAAAAGTTACGGAATGTCACTTCCAAGGTTAATTTACAGAAACAGTGGCTTCATTAGTGGGGAAAGCCCACAGGACAAGGCCACCCACCAGGACAGAACTGACCCCCTCAGTCCAACAGCCCACAAGCAACTGAATCTAACCAATCACTCTGTGAATGAGCCTAGAAGCAGATCTTCCTGGGGTGACCTGGGTCAGGACCGCGGCCTGGCCAGCCTCTTGATGACACTCGTTGAGCAACTCCTACCCAGATTCCCGATCCACAGGAACTGTGTGGTAATAAACATGTATTGTTTTAAGCCACTAAGGTTTTGCTGTAATTTTATTGTACAGCCATTAATAACTACTACACCCCACAGACCGGACACCGTCTTGCCTGGGTCCCTAAGACCTTAAACTTTTTTCCCCATTATATTAGTTTCAGATGTACACATGAGTCAGTATTTGTATATACTGTGAAAATGATAACCACAATAAATCTAGTTAACATTCATCATCACACATAGTTAAAAATACCTGTTCTTGTGATGAGAACTCATAAGATCTATTCTCTTAGCACAAATATACAATACAGTACTTAAAGCAAATTTCTTAAAAGCCAAGATAATCTCGAACTCATATGCCCCATGGCACTTAGCACATGACAGACACACAGGGTCCATATTCTTTATCTAGCCCCCCATCTCCCTAAAATGAATTTGCAGTGTCAAAGATCAATTCCCAATGCACGAGCAAACCTAAAACATCATTAATAGCATAAGAGCTCACACAAAGTAGAGACCGTCACAAAAGGGAAAAATATGCAGACACACTTCACTTGGCAACACATACCCGCCCTATCCTAGCAAATCTTCCCATTAACAAGAAATTTTTCTCAAAACAACTGATCAGAGGTTATTTCACCTCTTTCCTGAGGCTTTTTGCCTCACATTACTTTCATCTGATTAATATAGCAAAGCAGCCAAAGTACTTCCAAGTACTGCTTGAGTTAAAACTACCCAGGGGGCGCCTGGCTGACTCAGTCAGGAGCGTGTGACTCTTGATCTCTGGGATGTGAGTTCGAGCCCCACGCTGGGCGTAGAGATCACTTAAAAATAAAATCTTTAAAAAAAAATTTTTTTTTAATAGCAAGTACGGCTGATTTTAGCTATAAAGACACCAGACAGGGCCAGGCTAGGCCAGACTTGGAAATAAAGACAGGTGTGGGGCAGGGGTGGATGGGGTTTCACTTATTTCTCTTTATATTCTCACTTTGGAAAGTTATTAACTTCCTGAAGTAATAATTCAGTGAACACGTGTGAACAATAAGGAAACAAATAGGTACCACATGAGATTAAGAAAGAACAACTAAGGCAGAATACTGCAGGATCTCAACTTATTCCCCCCCACAAAAATCTATGGCAGGAGGGTTCTGCTTCTGGCCAAGTAATGGCCACATGAGGTCCTTCCCAAATGACCCTCCCCTAGATATAAAACTTTTAACTCTAGGTAAGATATACAGAACAATGATCGGAAAGTGCTGAAGAACGAGCGGAAGAGAGTCAGCTTCGGTAAAAAAGGAACAATACGGGAAGAGATGCCTGATTTTTACAGCTTTCAGCCTGAGGACAGGTCCCCCAGTCAGTGCGACCTAGCAGATCTGCCCCAACAGAAAACACCAGTCTTTCTGGTTTGAAGAAGACAGAGTTGAGGGCAATCCAAAGTGCTGGAAAACTGGAGGATATTTCTAGGGGAACAAAGGGGATGGAGGAAAGCAGGTTAGATCTGGTGTACACCCTCTGCCTACCTCTCCTGGTGGGAGAGACACATGTGCCGGCACTTCCTGAGCAGAGCAGCCCAGCTAAGGCTGACAGGCTGAAACTGAAACACCACGGGCTGCCGGACTGACAGCCAAGCTACTGGCCTGCCAGAACAACATCACCAACACCCGTCAGGGCGCCACAGCGTTATCTCAGAGCGGGTTGTCAGTCCATGAAAATACGCAGCGGTCTCCAGAGAAGGGACAGATACAACAGCCCCAGCACAAGATGAAGGTGAGCATGTTGGACTGAAGGCAGCTACTATCACTGTGTTCAAGGACATAAAGTAAATGTGCTTATAATGGAAAGACAGAAAATATCAGCAGAGAAATTTCCACTACTGAAAATTACTTTTTTCTTTATTGTTAAGACGAAAACTTTCTGGGTGGCTTAACAGAACGGGGATGGCAGGGGAAAGAACTGGTACACTTTACAACGTATCAATAGTGATTATGCAATATACAGGAGAGGGAAAAAGACTGGGGGAAAAAACAAGCAGTCCTTCAGGGACCTGTGGGGAGTAGCAGCTGGTGTAACATACATACAGGAAGAGTCCAGGACCACACACACAAAAAAAAGAAGTAAAGCATAAAAAACATAGAAGTAACAACCCACAGGCATAATACAGTCCAAGATAAAGAGAAATGCTTGAAACACCAGAAAAAAATGAAACATCATATGCAGAACAATTCAGATGACTACAGACTTCTCTTCCGAAATAATCGGGACCAGGGGACAGGAAAAACATGAATGTCGATCCATACCTCATACCACGCAAAAAAAATTAGTTCAAGACACATCATCGACTTAAACATACAAGCTAAACTCAGAAAGGTTTTAGAAGAAACAGGAAAGTGTCCCCATGAACTGGGGGCAGTTTCAGCAAAAATCGGAGAACAAAAAAGTTGGCAAATTAAAATTTACTCTCATCAAAAAACACCTTTAAGAAACTGCATATGTATGAATATTAATTATAGCTCAATAAAGCTGTTACAGAAAGGAAGAAGGGAGGGTGGAGGGAATACACAGGCAAGGCGCAGAGGAGGAGAAAAAAAAATACAAAACATAAACCTGGCGCGTATCCACGATCTGTTTTTGAAACTACAACTAAATACAGATCTTCTTCGACTTATGATGGGATGGGGTTACGTCCTGATAAACCCATTTTAAGTTGAAAATATCCTAAGTTGAAATGCATTTGATACACTAACCTCCTGAACTCCTAGCTGAGCCTCGCCCACCTTGCCCGTGCTCAGAACACTTGGATGAGCCTCTAACACAAAGCCTGTTCCACAGTCAAGTGCTGACTCTCTCCTGGGACTTACTCAACACTGGACCGGAAGTGAGACACAGCACGCTCGTGTGGATGCAGCATGGCCATGTCGGCTGGTGCCCCCGCGCCGGTGTGGCTGACAGACCTGGCAAGTGGAACACAGGTAACTGTGGTCCGTTCACACAATGCTGTAGCACCAAGCAAGGAGACAAACAACTGGGACCTACAACAACGCAGGTGACAGCACACGCACCCCGCCGTGAAGGAAGACTTACACGCGAGTCTCCATTCCGTGATTCCTAACAAATGAAGTTCTAGAACCAGAAATGCTAATCGATAGTAGAAAGTGAGCAGAAAGGCGGTTATCTGTGGGAGAGAGGGATAAAAGCCAGGATGACATGGGAAGGGACTTCAGGGAACTCTGCCCTCGTCCCAACAATGTTCCGTCTTGAAAGGGGTTTTGGTTACATGGGTGTGTGCATCTGTCAAAACTCACCCCATGGTTTATTTCACTGTGTATATTTGGCCACAAGGGGAAGGAAAACTATTACTGGGCCCTGGTTAATGATATACATACTGCATACTTAAAACACCGTGCACTGGTGACCTTACCTTACTTCTTGGACATACATCTAAATAAATAATTTACACACACACACACAAGTAAATGGATAAATGGACAGGTATGTGATGAAGCAAGTCCAAGAAAGTACAAATGCTCAGACAGGTGTTGCCAGAGGTGGGAGGGGTCAGGAGGAGTGGGTATGGAGGGGGGTCAAAAGGCACAAACTTCCAGTTATAAAATCACTCCTGGGGGTAAAATGTATGTCATGGCAAATCTAGTTATTAATATGTATTATATATCTGAAAGCTGGTACAACAGTAGATCTTAAAGTTCTCATAAGAAAAAAGTATTTGTAACTGTGTGCAGTGACATATGTTAACTAGACTGTGATGATCATTTCCCCATATAAGCATCAAATCACTATACGCTGTACACATGAAACCAATGTCAATTATATCTTGATTAAAAAAAGAAAATATATATACCCACACACATACTTTTTCTTCACATTTGTGCCAAAATCCAATAAATATATAAATTTCACACTGCTGAAAATCAAAATCCTGAAGAATGTTAAAAAAATGTTAACGGTAGATCTAGATTGTGGGTATACATATTTTCACTGAATGATTCTTTCAACTGTTGTGTATGTTTGAGATTGCTCATAATAAACTTGTGGGGAAGTGGGACTGAGCTGAACTAATTGCTCATGCCTGTGCAGCGTTCTCTATGAAGGAGCTAACTGCACACACTTCACACCTGTAATGGAAATTATGCAAAACAGTACATTTTTAAATCTTCATCAATAAAAAGGAAAAGACAAAAGACTGGCATGTTTTATTTCTCCATATTCATTCAAATAAGAATTCTAAAAGTTTTAAATAGGATCAGTTTAGAAACAATGTGTAGATGAAAATAAAGTCTGGCAGCAGCGTAGTGACTAATTCCCTCCCCCTGTTGTCAACACACACACACACACACACACGGCTTCCAGAGTCCCACAGCACAGCTTCAACAACAGCTGTAAGCACCATAAAGGTATTTACAGCCCATAACTTTCTCCTCAGCTCCAAACCCACACAGACAACCACCTAGCATGTATTTCTACCTAAATGTCACAAACATACCTCAAAATACCACCTCTTTTCTTCCCTCACCCTGTGTGCTCCTCCCTCTAATTCCCATCCCAGAGAAAAGGTACGGAAGACCCTGCTGTCTGGGCCCAACTAGAAAGCCCCAAGTATCTCCACCAGCCCCCTCTTCCTTCTGTCCCACTGCCACTCACTGGTGCATTCTTTCCGTCCCAATTATCCCCCCTCTTTGGCCACCTGTCTGCAGCCCCAGCATCGGCACTTCCCAACAAGGAGAAGCATCCAAATAGTACTCAGAAAATGCAGTCCCACTAATTGTGCATAGGAGACTCTAACTAAGAATATTTTAATTAGGACTTTTACAAAATACATTACATTTCTGATGGCTTACCTAATGTCACTTTCAAGGAAACTGCAAGACGGTTTACTCACGTTACCTTAACAGTTTTGTGGTTAAGGCCAGGTAACACTGAGATCTTAGATTTCCTTACGGAACTACTTTGAGGTCTACATACACCAAAATCATCGATACACAAACCAGGCCGTTCTCCCTCACAGAGCCCGTAGTCGGGCAAGGCTTCCAGTCTTGTCCTGAAAGTTCTGCAAAACAGGTGTCTTTAGGTGCTCCAGAGTACGGACAGGCCCTCCCTTCCAGTTCTGCACGACTGAGCACCTCCCACAAGTGATTCGGCCTCCCTGAGCGTCAGTCGCTCACCTCTAGAGTGCAGTCAGGGCAGTCCCTGAGTCAGAGCACAGTCCTGAGAGCACAAGCATGGGCATCAAGCACTCCAAGGGCTGCACACGGGGACCACCCCACGACGCTCACCACTCTCCGGACCACAGCAATAGCACTGGGGTGAATGAGGGCCACACATAAATGGGACCCGAGAGTCACAAGTGAGCACAACACTATCGAACAACGATAGCGGCCCCTTAGCATGTGATGCGTGGACAAGCCACCTGAAGGTCCGTGCCGTGGGTGGAGTCATCCCGACTGACGCGAACTTGGGGCTCCCGGCTCCGACAGTCCGGTGCGTGTGTGCAGTGAGCATGACCGACTCCTATCATCTGTGCTCAGTGGGGCTCTCTTCATTTCCACGCCTCCTGGAGCTCCCGCTTCACGTGAGGCCACTGAGGCTACAGGGAATGTTTGTGAATCTGGGATCCACCAGGGCCTTGAAATGCCACCAGCGCACTGTGACACCGTGCACTCAGCACATCTCTCGGGGCTGGAATACGATCCTCACTTCTTGTTTCAATTTAAATTAACTGCTACTGCATGTGACCGAACAATGATTATGAGCTCTCCAACTCCTACCAAGTTGCTTTTCTGTTGGTTTTTAGCATTTGAATTAAAAGGCACCTTAAAGCAAAATACATATGAACATAACATCCAAGTACTTTGAACACTTAGTCAAACTAAATCGATAATAAACAGATGCTGCTTGTGCTGGGAAATTACCAGCTAAGGCAAGCCTGGTTTTCCTATCATCCTAAGGAAACCGTTCATTTTCCAAGAGTACTCCTTGGACATTCATGGGTCCAGACCAGATATTTATACAGTTTGGCAAATATATTCAACATTCACCAGCTGCCAACTCCTGCTCAAAACGACTTCCTACGTTGTGAAATCCCGTCCTGAATTCTGGCCTGTCCATAACAGCTGGGAAAGCACATTCTCACCTCTTTTCCACAGAAAGCTCCTCCACACAGACCAGCACTCCAGCCCCTGAACATGATGTGGCCAGATCACTCGGCACAATGAGAGAAATCAAACAAGGTCAGCATACTTCGGTTCTGGGAACTAGACTATATGACCACCACACAACACAAACTCCAGAAAAGATTACTGGACCGTTATCTGAGATGGCACACAGCGGACCTTCAATACACCCTAAACGAGTCTGGGAGCCCTGAAGAGCCTATGGCCAACCCAGATCTTGCAAGTTTCATGTTTCATATTAAAATTTAATGAGTATTTTGCAATTCACTCCACCATAGAGCCGGTTTTAATATCATGTTCTACCCCAAAGTCTTCCAGTAAAACGGACGCTCCAGGTAGGTATGCCACATTCACCTCGTGGTCTGCTCCACACACTGGCACACCACAGCCTGGCCCCAAGAGGGTACAAGTACCCAAGTACCAGAAGGCAAGAAGTACCCAAGAGTGCTATATTCCACAACAGGAGGAAGCCTGAATTTCAAGGCCTCCACACCAAAGACTCCTGAAGGCTCGGGGAGGGGGAATGATAGTATGGATGGAGAGTCAGCAGTCATGTGACCGTCACTGACAACAGAGCAAACAAGTAACAGCAAAGAGTGATTTAGGCATCACTAGCATATGATGTTTTGTTCACACACTTTGGCAGGGTGTTCAGAAAGTAATTATAGCATAGCATGATCGAAGAGAATTACTGGCCGTCACTGGAAAACCAGCGGCCTGCTTTTATCCTGCGTCTCCAGGCAAATACGAACTGCATGATGCTCCAGAGATTTTGGAGTGGTCTGTCCTGTGCTCTACAAAATGTTCAAACAAGGTGGAATGGTAATTATTACATATTTAAGAAGAAAAAAGTGCTTAAAAAGAAGGCCTCCGTGCTGTGCTTTTCTGATACTCTGGGCAAAGCGGAGTGACCAACAATCAATGGTTGCCTTCAGGCAAGACGGTCCACTGGAAACTACTGGAAGCGCACCTGCGATTCTCACACGGTCTCAGCTGTCAAATTCTCTCCCCTCCACCTGAAGAGCTGAAGTGGGCATGCAAGCAATAAAAGTTTAGGTGAGACGACAAATGCAAAGATGAGTCTGTTATCCCGAGGACCAAACACGCTGTCTCTGGCGCACTGCTTGATTCAACGCCTGAGGGCAATCTGGTTTCAAATGGCTATGAAAAGTGATAAGCCACACGGTTTTTATTTTTTCAGTTTCAGTGACGACATTTTCAAGCAGAGCACAAAATCTATTTCTGGAATTTCTTCAGGGAAATTACATCATGACAATCTACTAACTCTCGTCATTCCCACTGAGGCAACAGTCTCTTCTCTCCATTCCGTTAATCGTCCTATTTACCGCTGAGCGTCCAGAAAGCCTTCTTTCTCTGACCACCTTGTTATGCGATGCTGCTCCATCCGACCTTCCAGTTCACGCCCAAGCAGTCTTCTCAGACTGGCCACTTTCCACACCAGCCCTCACGTAGGTCTACAAGAACCACCGAACTCCACTATCACCATACCCCGGATGATTCCCACCATATTCCCACAACCTTTTAACTAGAGCTGGCATCCCAGCGCAGAGAGCTGCACCACTGCTACCCACAGTGCTAACACCTGATGCACAGTTAAGCATCTGCTGGACACCAAGTGAGCAAATGAATGTACTACATCCACGTGAACCACGGACCACTGTTTAGTCTTTTCAAACTTTTTAAAATCAGAGATCATCTTCCAGAAATAACATGCAACTTTGTATTTGAAGTCAAGGGGGGAGGATGTCTCTTACTTTCCATCTTTGCTAACAGTATAACCCATGAAGGCTAGACACTATACACTAAACAAATATACAGAACTGGCACAATTTAGAAAAAATAGGCATCTAGAAATTAACATATACAGCATCAGATCTAATTCACTGAAGCTTGGGAGCAACTCACTCTTAAAACTACCACGTTAATAATGGCACAAATATTCAAACTAAATCTTTCTACCCATCAATTAATTTTAACCAGATGAAGTGTGCAACTGAAGTAGATTAAATGAAATGCATCTTGACATGCCCAGGTGGTCACTCTAACTCTAGCACCCAGCAAAATGAGGGGCAAGTACTCTCGGCTCCCTCTCAAGTCTCTGAATCACGAAACATGCTTTGTCATGACAAACAGATACCTAAAATACCGCACGTGTGGAATCAGAACATTCTAACGTATGATGCTCCTACCCGTATTCTCATGTGTTAGCTTAATCTCTTAACTGTGTAGCAGCTGACTATCAGCTGGCGTGGGACCTAAATCCTGATCCTATTTCTCAAAGTAATTCACACAACATCTCCAAGCAACAGCTGTGTAACTTTTATAGTATATCTAAAAATATAAAGTTCAAACATTAAATGAATTTCATCTAACATTTAGGAACATGACTGAACAAAATACAGTCAACTCAATTCATGTTAAAGAAGTAATTTAGCAGAAGGCAACACTCAAAATGATGAGTAATCCAATTCATAAAAAATAAAAACGTTTTGGGGCTGCATTTTAATTTTAGAAGTGCCCTCTTTTTTTCCTCAAGATATATAATGCCTGCACACTCAGAGTATTCTTTTTATTGTTATTTCCCTACTACTAAAGAAGATATTCCATGTGGCTAAAAATTTAGAAACTAGTTTCTCCTTATCTTGACATAATTCTCGGCCCGCCCACAACTGTAACCGAGACAGACTTTCCTGAAGCTGCCTCACTGTGTCATGCCACCTTTTAATACCGTTCCTCTGAAAGTCCCATTCTCACACCAAGTATTTCTCATTGAAAAACCCAATTTTCAGGTACTTTTTCCCCTCAGGGACAATCGCAACAGGGACCTATACTATCCGAACCAGTCCCTCTACCAGTCAGACCTGCTGCTTAATGAGCAGAGAGTCGGGAGAGCTCGCATTGAGCTCAGCCCTCCTAGGTCTTCAAATTCCTGACCTCTAGAGTAGAAGGGTTCCTGAAATTACCCAAGTCATATCACAAAATAAGAGGACCACATACAGCCCTAGTGATGCTGGACAACTTCAGATGCGGAGGGGGGCCTGGCTTCAAATAAGGCTTTTCTAAGAAGTTTCATAATTTAAATTTACCAAATAGCAGTTAAATCATGCTACAAGAACAACAAAGACTACAAATATTCTTCTCCAATTATTAAGCCTGAAATGAGTGATTTAGCCTATTATGTTGCTCTACATTAGTTACAACAGTTTCTAGGAAATTTTACTTACTTGGTCTAGGATTATAGTTCAAAATCTGACCTTCTAGATAGCCACTTCTTTTCAAATGCCACTAAATAAAAACAAAATCAGGTGAGGGGCGCCTGGGTGCCTCAGTCGGGGGGCACCCAACTCTTGTTCCACCTCAGGTCATGCTCTCAGGGTCGTGAGATCGAGCCCCCCGTTGACCTCCACTCTTGGTGGGGAGTCTGCTTGAGATCCTCTCTCCCTCTCCCTGTGCCCCTCCCTAACTGCTCTCTTCCTCTCTCTCTAAAAATAAATAAATTCATCTTAAAAACATAATCTGGTGATACAGACCCAAGCTGGGCAGCAAAGGGTTAAAGATCATGGTTTATCTCGCAGTTGGACGGCATGTTCTTCACACAGCTGCCACCTTAAGACTTCCATCTCTCTCTGTAATGTTCAGATGAAAATGAAAATTAAACATCTGACCAGTGAGATAAAAACGATAAATAAGTTGAACAAATGGCCACAGCTGTTGGTGGCACTGTTTCTGTCATTCCAATGAGCGCCTTGGGGCAGAAGACTCACAGACCACCCCCCCCCACCCGCAATCTCTCCCCTCCTTTCTCTCACACTCTGGAGAACAGCAAGAGAAGCTCTCCAGTCACACCCTGGACACCACTCCTACCCAAAGCAACCATGCATTTATGTTTCTGTTCTGGAAAGAAACAAATATTCTGCCAGTGGTGACATAAGACATTTTAAATCTTTACCCAGAGAGACTCTGTGTTCTCTAACGGTAGTGCCTTTGAACAAGGTTAACACTGAAACCCAACCAGTAACCCAAACTGGAGGACACTATACAAAATAATTTCTTCATCAAAAAGGTCAAGGTTAAGAAAGCCTGAAAGACCTGCTCCGTATTAAAAGACACGTGATAATGAAAACCCACATGCCATCTGAATTGACTCCTGGACTAGAAAATACGGTTTTCTTTTGCTACGCTAAATCTGAGCAAATTTTCGCAAATAATGCATTAGGTCCACAAGCTATATTCTAAGATTATATCCTATGGTGACCCAGATCTAAAGTCAACCTGTTGAACTTTTCATTTAAATCTTTACTTTTTAATCAGTGGCATTAAGAGTTTCCCTCTATTTAATGCTTTTTACAGTTATTACCTAGTTACAGGCTTCCCAATGACCTCCATCTTCGCAACCTCTGCTTGCAGTAGTATCCTTAATCTCTTTTTAAAGATATGGTAGCAGCTGCAGAAGCTTGAAGGAACCAGAGAAGAGTACCCAGTGGGACCCAAAGCCCCTTCACATACGGTCTGATACTCCCGTGTGGTAAAGTTCACAGAGAATGAAGGTGCTTCCCTTACAAGAGTCTTCCTATACTTTCAAACATAAGTGTCAAAACTTTATTTGTAATTACTTTAATTTACTTTTATCATTTAAAAAGAAACTATAAATTACACCATCTCTTGCTGTCTTCTTTCTTAGCTAACCCCACACAAGAGTACACAGGAACAAGAAAGTGGGAAGGAAGAAAGAAAAAAGGGAAAAAGAAAAGGAAAGACAAAGTATATCCATAATAAAAGGAACTAAAAACCCTACATAACATCAGCTTCCATGGGCAAGGGGAGGCCTCACCAAGAACATGAAATGTAATAAGGCACTTGTCTCGTTAGGTACAGTCTTTGGTAAATTGTTGAAACCAACAAAAGTAAATAAACACACACGTTTTAAGAGCAAATGGCGCTCACGCGCACGTGCATGCACACAAACTATAACTTTGAAACCAAAGGGTCTGAAAGAGCCCATCTATCCAGGGGAAGGCAAGAGAGGCAATAAAGAATAAAAGGAAAGTAAACGATATAAAAGACAAAAGCTAGAAAAGCAGTAATACCCAATAAAATATAAAGGTAAAGCAAAATTACAGAAGCATGGTAGTTAACAATAAAACTACTATCCTATAACAGTATTCGATTCATGCAACATCAATGGATGCTGAACACCGGGTTGCAGCTGCTGGGTATGCATTCGGTCTCAAAGCATCACTCCACAAAGTACTTATTAATAACGAAGAGATGCAGATGTCTTTATGACGAAGAGACGTGATTCCACACCACCTTAACCAAATGATCAAAACTAACACTCCAGAACTGGAGAAGATGGATGGTCATCATGGGCCCCACATGATGGTCTGGAAAGAACACAACATCGCTATGTAATAGAATACTCCTGCCTCAATGGTTAGCCTACGCATACTCAAGTAGAAACAAGCAAGCAGGCAGAAACAATCCTGCAACTGGCCAGGACTCCTCAAAATGGCAATGGCAAGACAGGGAAAAAAGGGTGAAGAACCGTTTTCAGTATCTAGATTACAAGAAATCAAAGAGACAGGATGGACAGATGGAACTGATGAATGGAGGGAGGGGAAAAGCAATAAAGAACATGACTGGTAAACTTAAGGAACTCTGGGTGAAGACAGCATGTTAGACAACACAGCATCAACGTTAAACACCAATCTGATAATTTCACTGTGATGACGGAGCAAGGTGCCCATGTTGTTCACATTCGGCGGAACTGCGTGCAACTCCCAAAGGGTGCACCAAAGACACAAAGAAAAATTAGAAAGCAAATATGAAAAAATATTAACTACTGGTGAATCTACATACAGAGTACATTAATTTTCTTTTTAACATTCTTGTAACTTTGAAAATTTTCCCAAAAAAGTAAATTTAAAGGAATATAACACTATATAAAGAGGTTATATACTGATGAAAACAGAAGACTAAGATCTATCCACCATGAACACATTCACTCTACACAATATGCCTTGAAATATATCTAACAGAACTATAGGGAAAAAATTGACAATTATTCTTAACTGAATCTACTATTCAGAAAGGACAGATCAAGCAGACAAAATATAAGCAAAAATATCAAAGTCCTGAACAACACAATTAGAAGGCTCGAATTAGGGGCGCCTGGGTGGCACAGCGGTTAAGCGTCTGCCTTCAGCTCAGGGCGTGATCCCGGCGTTGTGGGATCGAGCCCCACATCAGGCTCCTCTGCTATGAGCCTGCTTCTTCCTCTCCCACTCCCCCTGCTTGTGTCCTCTCTCGCTGGCTGTCTCTATCTCTGTCAAATAAATAAATAAATAAATAAAATCTTTAAAAAAAAAAAAAAAAGGAAGGCTCGAATTAGAAATACACAGAACGCCACCCCAATAAAAGAGAAAATATGCAGGTTTTCTAGCATATCTGAAATACTTATTTAAATAAGCCATGTACTGGGCAAAAGGAAGCCTCATTAAATTCCAAACAGATTATGCTCTGAAATAACGCAATAAAAATAACAAAATAACTATTAAAAAATTCCCAAATTTGGAAACCAAAAAATGTATAATTACATAACCCTGAGGCTGAAAAGGAGATCAATAAAAGTTAAGAAACATTAAGAAAATATCCAAAGGCAGAACTTAAGAGGAAACTACGCGGCTTTAAACACATGCATCAAAAAGTTGAAATGAATGAAAATTTTTTAACCAAAAGAGAAAAGCCAAAAAAATAAAAAGGGAAAAGCAAGATGCGCAGAAATCAATGAAAATCTAGACCAAGAGAACTGAGAAAAGTAACACCAAAAAATGTTTCTTAATAAATACTAACAACACCACCCCTCAAACAATAAATAAATAAATACTAACAACCCAGATAAAACTCTGCTAAGAGTGGTAGAAAGAGAAAGAAGACCCAAGAGTAGCGAAATCATTAGACAGATTTTCTTAACACAGGAATTTTAACTAAACATCAATGAATGTGTAATCTAGATGAATGCCCAAATTATCACAGAAAATACAGAGGACCTGAACAGATCAAAAGATTAACACATCAAAACTGAAAAATAGATCAAAAGATAAAGAAACTAAAATGGTAATGCTCCTGTCACCCACATGCACCACACTCAATGACATACAAACACACCAGACACACACACACACCACACACATACCACACTTAAACACACCACACTCACAAGACACACCCACACACACCCATCACACGCACACACTTACACACACAACACACTCACTCACACACACCAACAAAAAATACTCCTGAGACTATTTTTAATAGGTAAATTCTACCAAGCTTGAAGAAATAGTTTATTCTTATGTTAAATGAGTGTGTTCAGAAAGGAAAGAGCAAAAGCTGCCTGGCCCATTTAATCAGGCTAGTGTCATCTTGATTTGAAAACCAGGGAAAGTTATAGTTAAGTCACTTACTAAAGTAGGTGTATAAGTTACTGACCAACCAAGTCCCAGTTGTGTACTCAAAAAAAAAAAAAAGATTCCCCATATTAAAAGATATAAGAAAAACATGATTATCTCAGGAGAAGCAGAAAAATTTGAAGGAAACTATTTAACAATTTTTAAAATCTTATCAAGCGAGGAACAGAAGAGAGTTTCCTTCTTTTGGTAAAGGTTATGTATACCAAAAGCCTCAGACAACTATAGAGGAACTTCAGATGTGCTCCCCTTAAGTCAAAGGACTGAAGACAGCCTGGCCAATACCGAAAAAGGAAAAAGAACATAACGCTCAGAAGGAAGAAAGAAAACTGACACGAGCGCCACTGACTTCATCATCCACCTACGAGCACCCATACAATCCACTGCCCCCCCAATCTGTACGTTTGTGTAATCTCAAATTCTTGTTGACTTCTTCAAGGAACTCAATAAACAGACCTAATATATTTATGCAAAAGCAATGGTTAATCAACACCTAAATCACCTGAAAAAGCATCAACTTGCACAATCAGATAGGGAGACATACTATTAAATTACAGACACAACAGTATGAACAGAAAGGTGTGAGCACAAGAACAAGGGCCAAGTAGAAAAAAATGGAACTTTCTTCATGACACAGGATGAAATAATAACTTAATAAAGGACAGAAGGGGGGCATCTGGGTGGCTCAGTTGGTGAAGCATCTGCCTTCGGCTCAGGTCATGATCCCAGAGTCCTGGAGTCCCAGGATGGGGTCCTGCATTAGGCTCCCCAATCAGCAAGGAGTCTGCTTCTCCCTCTGACCCTCCCCCTTCTCATGCTCTCTCCCTCTCTCAAATAAATAAAAATCTTTAAAAAAAAAAAAAAAAGGATAAAAGAGCACCACAAATCAATGGCCAAACAATTGATTGTTGAATCAAAGGCTCTTGGCCATCCAAAACGAGGACTCTACCTTAAAACAGTCATTTTCCCTAAGTAAAATTAAGTAATTCAACAAACATTTAAGGTTACATGTGAAACTCCTTGAAACTTCAAAGGACTTTTTTAACAACACATACAGTTCCTTATTAGAGTTCAAAGCACATGTTTAAAAGCTAAGACACTATTAAAAGAATAACCACTGAAAGTATTTAAGATACGATAACTTGCAGCTTCCATAAAATTTTTCATTATACAGTAATACTCAAAATTAGCGAAAACTGGACAAAGTACACCTTCAAACAGAAGCATGCTCTTCTCTTTCTCCACAACGCAGTTCTGTAAATCTAAGGTTAACACGAGTATCAACTTCAGTTTCACAAAGGCAGGGAGCTGCTGTTTATCCTACCACAGCCTCAGAATGTACCAGAGGCTCATGGCAGGCATGCTGGGCCACGAAGGGCCGTGAGTCACGCTTATTTTCAAAGACAACACTTAGGGCCTTTCAATCAAAAGGACTGTGAAAACTACATTAAAGAAAACATCTGTATTAACCAAATGTAGTTCTAAAAATCAGAGCATGAGTCAACATACAAAATCATAAAAACGAACTCACTTTATATAAAATTTCACAAAGTTAAGTACCATATGGCTATGGGACTGAATGGTCAAAATAAAAATTGGTAGTCACTCAGAATTGTAAAGAAAAGATCATGGCAAAATATCAGAAATGTGTCACATAAAACAAATGAAAATACCACCCAAAAGCCTTTCATATATCCGGTTTTAAAGGGTTAACATCTTATTTATTCAACTATAATACAAGGTAAAACTTTTTGTCAGCACTATAAATTTCTGCTAGAAACTTCTAACAAGCACACACTTGTGTGTTTGCCAGAAAATTTTTAGTAATAGTACACATTATGAGTAAAATAATAACACTCATCCACTAAATACTCAGAATCTTAAACAAGCTATTTTTAGTGGTAGACAATAAAAAGAGGAATTCCTTATCTCTTCATTTTGGGAAAAAAAAAAAAAAACAACTCTTAGCGGATATTCCCAGCAAATCAAAGTCCAGACTCTTTTACCATTTTCGGCCAATGAAGTTACTACTGTTCCTTTTTCCTATGGACAATGTCAGTGCCTTGAGAGAGAAGGGACGAACGGAGCCAAAGGGGAAACAGGGCTTCTTCCTAGAAAAAGGGGGGGGGGGAGAATGGGTGGGAAAAAGGCACCTGAGCAGCTACTGAACAAGGCAGGACTACACAGAGTGACTTACCCACTCGAAGTGAGCACCATGGTGTAAAAATCCTACGTGTTGACACAGAACACTGGACGGACTACGCTACTAACAGTATGTATATGACCCAACGGTAGAAATCCTCCTTTTTTATTCAGCTGAGCATCACAAAGAAGCAAATATTTTTGTAAATGGTGAAAAAACAAGATTTGAAAATAAGCATAATAGAGATGGCTGAGGTACGCCCTACGAGAAAAGATTACAAAATGGCTGCAAGCTGACTTTAGTCACCATTAATTAGACATTCCAGTAGGGCTTGTCAAGGGTTAAACAATACACAAAGGGGATGATGTCAGCCTACAGCGCTGATTTCTCACAGGGTTTATAAGGAAAATCTGCACAACAGAAAAACAAATCCAAAAACATGAACCTAGAGCAATCAAGGGCTTGTTCATCTCTAAAATGCAAATAGGAAATACCAAATTAAAATCTTTTAAAAAAAAAAACTACATCTTGTAAACAGGCATATTACTTTGAAAACACTGGAAGAACATCATAAAATAAAGCTCAGAACATGTCAAACAAAGTGCTACATCTTGCCTTTCAACAGTCTCTATGTCATAAGAAAGTACTACTAATGATGGCTAAACAAGTCATGAATTATTATAATCCAATTTTAAAAGACTGGAGACAAAGATCTAGCCCTTAAATTTTATTGGGGGAAGAAAAAAAGCTGCCATTTTTTCTTAGTATTTAACCAAACAAGATGCCACAGTTAAAACCAGCCCTCTGGGCAGACGGTTCAAACGTTCTTGTAATCTTCAAGCTACAACCAAGATACAGGGAGGGAGCAAGTGTGTGCTTGCGTGGTAACCTAACCAGGTACCAAGCAAAACTCAAGCACCGTCACAAACACTGGTCAGTTACTGATCTCCACTGAAAACCAACGCTGATTTACAAAAGGAGTCCCTCTGAAACGTGGTGTACTCTATCTTACACTGTTTTTAAACTAGCATCATCACATGATTAGAAAAGCAAAAGCAACTAAATAGATGTATTCGAGAAATGACTTTAAAACTAACTACAATTAGATGGAAACACATATTCTGTCTTGAAATAAAAAATGATAAATACTATTTAAAATTTTTAAATTCTATCAAATGCTGATGAAGTTTCTAGTGGAAAGGTTAGGAATGCCAAAAACAAAGAGCACTGACTGAATCAAGGATTGTACTCCCAGCCATTAACTAACCTGACTGCTGACAGCTCACCTTCAACCGTTAGCTTCACTGACTCCTGGGGCGGGAGCTTCACAAACATGCCCTACTCAATTCTTGGAATAATCATAGCAAACACGTACTACTGCTATCCCCATTCTGCAGATGACGATACTGAGGCTCATATCTTAAAGAGCTTGCCTATGGTTATAAAAGTACTAAGTCATAAACCCAGGATTCAAACGTGAGCCATCTGAGCCCAGAATGCTTCCCTTAACTACCAAGTGTGTATGTATTTGGTTTTCTGGGTTTCAACTTCTTCACCCGTGCAATCAAAGGTTCTAACTAACAAAATGCAAAAACAGCAACAGAGGTTTCAACTACTAAACAAGACGGATCTAGAAGCAGTGGAAAAGAGATATCAATCAATAAGAAAAACACAAATGCCCTGATATAAAAATGGACAATTCACAAAACAGTCAGAGAAAATGGACAGAGATGAAAAACACCCAAGTAGGCTACGGCAAAGAAATGCAAGCTAAAACAAGATATCCTTTTAAACCCTGTTAATGCAGTGTGGGAAAAGGGTCTATCCTGTTGACAGAAGTGAAACTGTACAAGTACTGCCAACGGCTGTTTGTCCTTATGCATCAAGAGTCTTCGAAATGTAGATATCCACTGATTCCGCGGATTACACTGTTTATAAGTGTATTATATAAGATAAGTGTATTATGTATGTATAAGAATGTTAAACCAAAACTCACTCGTGATGATAGGAAATTCCACCATGGGACCAAAGAGGTAAATACATTTTCAGGTTGAACTTTACGTTCGGAACGGCTGATATTCAACTACTTGCACAGAAATGCAGAGTAATTTTTAAAATAATATGTATCTATATTTAAAGTTGACTTTTTAAATATTAAACAAGGAAAAATAGGATACAAAACACACTATTTTAGAAAATAAGAAAGGCCAATAGGAAGAGAATATTATCTGAGAGTCGACTCTACACTTGGCACCTTTACAGGCATCGTCTCTAATTTCCTACAGTCGCCCTGTAATGTACTGTTACTCTCAGTTCACAGGTTTGGGAGTAAATCTCACATAGGTTAAATAATTTAGGGAACTAGTCAAAGCAAAGCTAGCAGACCTTCTACGTCTGACTTCAAAGCCCATACCATCTCAAATAGGTTACACCAATACATTCCTTCCTCAAGTGTATTAGAACTAATAACATAATATCAATAACAGGAGGACATCTAGGACATATTAAAAATTTTTTAATGAAATAATACTGCTTTCAAAGCATAAGAGACCATGAAAATACTTGTGGGCTCAGCTATGGCCTCCTCCCCCAAAATCCTATGTTGAAGTCCTCACCCCCAGCACCTCAGAACGGGACCATATTTGGAGATCGGACCTTTAAAGAGGTGATTAAGGTAAAATGAGATCATACAGCCGGCCCCAATCCAACCTGACTGTTGCCCTTTGAAGAAAAGATTAGGACACAGACAAAGGGAAGAGGACAGCGAGAAGGTGGCCTTCTGCAAGCCAAGGAGACAAGCCTCAGCAACTGGACCTGCCAATACCTTCATCCTGGACTTCCATCCTCCAGAACAGAGAGAAAAATGCGTTTCTGTCACTTATGCCACTAGTGTGTGTTATTTTGCTATGGTGGCCCTAGCAGACCACCATGGTGCCCTTACTATGAAAGTACTGAACACTATAAAAACCTACATCTGACATCCCTCCTGTATTAAAGAAAATATGCTTTTAGATAGATTACCCATAAAGCACCAAAAGAGAACACTTTACAAATACTTTTAATGAAATATGAGATCATTTAAAAAATAATACCTCAATTTAACCTACTGGAGTCACGGTATTGTTAAAAAGCTTTGGTAGTCCATTCAAAATAAACATTAATAACCTTACAATCCCAAAACTAGCCCTTCTTACACATATCTAATAAAATAACCTACCTAGGTCCTGAATAATGCAGCAGACAGTGCCAACCACAAAGACCTGAGACGGCAGAGCGGAGTAGTGGTATATCTCACAAGTTCAACACTAAATAACGAATAATTTTTTTAAAGGCAGAGACCACAAACAAACAAACAACAGCAGAGGACTACAGCAGACTAAAGAACACGGAAATTGTCTCATGGAGCCATTGAGGCCGGGTACCAAAAAAAAAAAAAAAAAGCCTTTCAAGGCTCAGGAATCAGGTATGGAGAAGGCTGAAAAGAACTGGTTGAAACACCCCAGAAGGAGTCATCCATCAAGCTCCCAGATCCCATAACCCAAGCAAAGAACCAGACACGCAGCCCTCCACGATGGCAAGTTCACAGGAGAGGGACGTGAACAAAGGCGTTTGAGAGGGAGGCCCACCGTGAACGGCCGCCACGAACCACCCCCTGCCCGCCTCCGCCAGCTCAGCCGCAGGGTCTTCGAAGTCCAGCTTCACCTCTCAGGCAGAAAGACCCTTTTTTCCCTAGAGGAAAAAGGACCTACAGACACTGACAGCTGAGGGTCTCTCTGAGAAAGTCAGATCCACTCTGGCCTACAGAGTGACAGCCCTCTGTAAGCTCCGTCCTCAGGAATGCGCCGCCCAACTCAGCGAAAAACAAAACAAAGCCTCACACTTAAATCTGACAGCCAAGGACCCTTGCACATTTGAGAAATCCTCCAATTTGAAAGATAAGAAACAAAACAGAGGGAAGGGAGACATTTTTTATAAAACAAAAACAAGACAATGCAGGGAAGAGGAAAATATTCAAATTAAATACAATTAATATCCTCAAAGGGAAATATTCACTGGTAAAATAAGCATTAGAAAGAATATTCATAAAACAAAAAACCTTTGAAATTAAAAAAAAAAATACAGTAAAAAGTTTGTGAATCCAGTAAGAGTTGAACCCTAAGTAACAACAAAGATAAACCGGGGGAGGGGGATAAAAGCTGGTCCAGAAGGCCCAGAAACCCCATCATAAGAGCTATTCCCTTTCAGACAGCCTATTACCAAAGAAATTGCTTAGCACTGAAGGGCGTGTACTTCTAGATTTAAAGCATCCATCAAAAGCCAGCACAATGAATTGGTTTTTACAGACTCACATTAAGACACATCACTATAAAGTTCAGAGCACCAGGAATAAAGGGAAGCTCCTAAAGCTTCCAGAAAGAAAAAACAGGTTTCTTCCAAAGGACTGAGAAGCAGAATGACATCCCATTTTTCAGAGCAACACAGGGAACTCAGAGACACTGGAGCAACACCTTCAAAATCCTGAGGAAAAACAATTTCCAGCCTTGACTTCCAACCACAGCCAAATTACCAATCAAGGGGAGGCTGTAAGAAAAATATTCTTAGATATTGTAGGTCTACCAGAACTTGCTTCCCAGGCCCCATTTCTCAGAAAGCTTCAAGTGGGAAGCAATATGGAAAAAAGGCAAAGAGAATTCCCAGGACGGTGAAAATTGTACTGTAAGTTGGCCAAAAAAGCAACTGGTCCAGACTGGAACAGAAGGTTAAAGGTATCCAAAAAAAAAAGTGAAAAGCTGCTGAAGGATGGCCTGGTATGTCTGTACTGAAAGGAGAGGTCACCGTCGGTGGGAGAGGCTGAGAAAGCAGTTCTGAGAACGTGGAAAACGAAGCTCAGAACACCAAGACTCACTAAATCCAGATTCGACAAAGTCATCTGCAAGGAAAATGCAACCATGGTGTACACAGAGCTCAGATGTAAACGGTATTTATGTAATCATAACAATACAAATCTTGGTTCAGCAAACTTCGTTAAATAACTGTATCTAGAAAAGAAAAACACACATCGTGGGGAGGGAGGCGAGACTAAGAAACTCAATCCCTATCTTCCATAAGAGAAGTCAAGACATCAATTCTAAAACCGGAGCAAGTCAAGAAATGTTGGAAATACCAAAAAACTGCACAACTGCACAAGGAGCACATCAAGGTTGGGCAGCGGTCCTCCGCGAAGCTGGATTCTAGAGGGGAAGGTACAGGGCCAGGGATTCCTTTTTCTTTTTCTTTTTTTTTTTCAACTCTAGGCTCTGTGGAACTATTTGACTTCATAAACTATGTATTGGTTTGATAAAAATTAAATTTCAGAATTATGCATTAGCTTTTAAAAATCATGCTTTAGAATAATATTTAATTATACAGGAAAGTATTCACAGTATATTATCAAGGGGGAATCACATTACAGAACATTAAGTACAATAAAAAAAATACACTGCATTAAAAAAATAGAAAATACACATACTGAAAGTGGTTTTTTCTGGAGTAGTGGCATTATTTTCATTATCTTATGTAAGCTTTTCTGTATTGTTCGAATTTTCTAGAATATACACACTTTACTTTTTAATTCATTTAAATCAAGGAGTAAAAGGTTAGTAGAGCCCAAAGACCAAAGAATTAAATTAATAATGATTCCTGTCCCAGTAAGGCCCCATTTAGACCCCACTGTATGGTTAAAAATAAACTTGTGATTTTTATAATTACTATAAAAACCCTGGGAGACACTCTTTTTTTTTTTTTAAAGATTTTATTTATTTATGCGACAGAGACAGAGATAGAGACAGCCAGCGAGAGAGGGAACACAAGGCAGGGGGAGTGGGAGAGGAAGAAGCAGGCTCATAGCGGAGGAGCCTGATATGGGGCTCGATCCCATAACGCTGGGATCACGCCCTGAGCTAAAGGCAGACGCTTAACCGCCGTGCCACCCCGGCGCCCCCCCCGGGAGACACTCTTAAAATTTAGAAAGAAAAAAACAATGCCAGTTCCCCCCATCAGAATTCTTCTCATCTTTTTCAAGTGTGCTTACACTTCATCCATCTTTTTTTTTTTTTAAGATTTTATTTATTTATTTGACAGAGATAGAGACAGCCAGCGAGAGAGGGAACACAAGCAGGGGGAGTGGGAGAGGAAGAAGCAGTCTCATAGCAGAGGAGCCTGATGTGGGGCTCGAACCCATAACGCCGGGATCACGCCCTGAGCCGAAGGCAGACGCTTAACCGCTGTGCCACCCAGGCGCCCCACACTTCATCCATCTTAAACTTTACACCAAGATTACAGGGCTCAGACAGCTGACTTCCAGTTTCAAAACTCTAGATGGAGCGGTCACTTTGTAAACTTAAAACGTAACCCAAAATGCTGGAAGAAGGAAACAACTTAGAACTTCTCTTATGTCCAAAACAGAACTAAAATTAAAAGAGAAAAAAAAGTCAATCAACAAAGCAGAGGAAATATTTATAAAACAGAAGCTAGTACAAGCACTACAAATGCTGGATTTGGCCCACACACGTGTGTTCGGGGGAAAAAACAAATACTCGAATGTTCATGACATTATAATATCCCAACATTAATCCAAACGCTCATCAAAAGTAGAATGGATAAACTAGCATTTCACACGGTGGAATAAAATGAACGATATGCATGAATGACACAAACCTGACGTTAAGCCAAAGCAGGCAGACACTGAATACATACTGTGTGATTCTATTTATGTAAGTACCGAAACAGGCAAAACTAATCTACGCCGTTACAAGTCAGACAGTGGTTACCCTTTGGGGACAGACTGTGACTGTGAGAAGGCAGGAGAGAAGCAGGGTTCTCTTTCCGATCTGGGTGCTAGTTACATGGGTCTACTGATTTAGTGAAAACTTACAATATGTATTCTTGTCTATATATGTTATTTTTCAATAACAATTTCGAATCAAAGAGTAACAATACTCAAATGACCAGAAGCACATGAGAAGATACTCAACACCAGTAATTATTAGGGAAAGCCAAACAAACAAACAAAAACACGAGAGACCACTTCACACTAAGATGGCCACAACCACAATAAAAACCAAAAAACCAAAAACTTAAAAATTAGGGCTGGCGGAGGAGGTGGAGAAATTGGACCTCGTATACGCTGCTGATGGGAGTATAAAATGGTCCAGCCACTGGGGAAGCCAGCTGGACACATCGTCGGTAAGGGAAACACAGATTTACTGTATGACCCAGCAATTCCACTCCTAGGTGTTATGTCCAGAGAAACTGAATACAGGGCCTCAAACAAATACTTGTACATAAATGTCCACAGAAGCTCTATTCACAACAGCTAAAAGGTAAGAAACAACCCAAATATCCATCTACAGATAAATGGAGAATCAAAATGTAGGATCCCCATACAGCCGGCAATGGAATGAAAAGGAATCAAAGTGTGAAGAAGAATGAGGTACTGACGCTTGCTACAACATGGATGACCCTGAAACCCTAGCGAGATGGGAGACCACAGACACAAAAAGCCATATATGCTCTGATTCCATTTATCTAAGATGCCCAGAATAAGCAAACCTGTCTAGTCAGAACGCAGATGAGTGGTTGCCAGGGGCTGAGGGGCGACTGCTTCATGGGTACAGGGCTTCCACTTGGGAGGATGAAATCTGAGCCAAACAGTGCTGGCAGTCACACCACATGAGGAAGGTACTTAATGCCACTCACTCGTGCACTTTAAAATGGTTACCATGGTAAATTTTAGGTTATATCTATTTTACCACAATAAAAAAATCTTTGAAAAAAAGGTAACCCTTAAATGCGGCCAGGATACAGTTAGCACTTAAATAGAATCCATTTTGCAAAGAATTTTGCCAATAAATAATAAATAATTTATCTTTGTCCTAGTTCATATTTCTCCTTCTGAGAATCCTAAGAAACAAAACAACTTTAGATCCAAAAGTGCTCATTGTAACATCTGTAATAGCAAAAAAACCCACAAAAGCAAAAAACTAAATGCCAAGCTATCAGGGAACGGGTAAGTAAATCAACAATATATTTATAAAATTAATTATGCCGAAACTAAAAATGTTTACTGAAGGCATCCATTATAAAATGGAGAATGTTTATATGATGAAGCAACTGTGATTAAAAGCAAACAATACAAATTCTATAAACACAAGCTAATTATTGCAACAAAAGACTCAAAGAACGTTTACTATCGGTTTGCTACGGACACTGTATTTTATTCTGCTTTCTGTCCCTTGAACAAAGCAAGCTCCTTCTCATCTCAGGGCCCTGGGACCTGCTCCGTCTACTTGGAATGCTCTTCTTCCTCATCTTTCACCTCAACTCAGATTTCACGCGAGAAGGGCCTTCCCTACCCACTCCCATCACGACAGGCCTTGGTGTATCCCCTGCCCCGCCTGTTCCCGCCCCACAGTTCACCTTCTTTACACTTAACCTGAGAATAACTGACTTGCTGATTTACTGGTACACATTGCTTCTCCATCCCCTACTAAGATAATACACCCCCTGAGTATAGAGACTCTTACCTTGGCTACATACACAACCCAGACAACGGTAAATGCCAGCAATAATAAGTCTTTGTGACGCTAATCAATAAATACTCCTTGACTGATGAACGTGTTCCCTTTACTTTTCCACAGTTTATCAATTTTCTATAGTAAGTATACACTATTTTTGTTTTTAATCCTATTTTTAAAGATTACTACTTCAATGTGTAAATATTACTTATTAAGCCAAAGAAAATACAGAACTTTGTTGGATACTCCCTAAGGACAAGCCAAGGGCCTAGTTTTCAATCATAACCACAAAAATAACCAATTACATATCCTTCCTAATAAAGGATAATGCTCTAGTACACTTTAGAGCCTATCTTACCTATTTTCAGAAGCTTAGAGAGCTCAAATTTCTAGTTCCATAACGTGTTTAATCACCTTTCCCCACACCAATCCTCCCTTCATTCCACCACCCATGCCCTCCCCCCCACACACAAATCCTTTGAGTGTCATTTTAAGGGAGTCACATGTAAGGCACGAGAATTATTTCAGAACTCACTGGAAACAGTGCAAAAATACTAGATGTTGAGAAGTAAATAAATTTAATTTTACTCATATACATGAACTTCAAATTAAGATACACTAGAAAAGCAGCCTAACTACATTTGTTCTTCTGTTGATCTGTAGTTGAAATGCAGTTTCACAAGAACATAGCTATAAATAGTATTGATAATTATATTTATATTGTATCCATATATAAAAATTGAAAAGAAAAATATTCTTTTCTGAAGAGAGAGCTGGTTGAGATGTTCAAGAAACAAAGGTGCTACCACACTTTGTAGGGGACAATGCTGGATTCCAATAAAATACTAACAGTGCCCATTGACTAAATCAAGGTTTGAAGATGCCCGGCTTAAGTGTTAAAAATCTACAGAGCTCAGACCAGCAAATGTAACCTTGAACATCAGGGGGGGAAAAAAGGATATTTCTTCCATTTGTCGTTAGGAGAACTTTGCCGGTCTACTGACAAATGTGCCAGCCACTTTAAATGCAGATTAAAGTTCTAGTCACAATGATACAACCAAACTACATACACAAATATACCTCCAAATTCTTTTACCTTACCCTTCAAGGCTCAGAGACACCACCAGAGACCTTTCAGATAAAAAGATCTGTCCAGGTAACACAGAACGACCTTCTGGCTGATGACTGACAGCTTGCAACCCAAGCCTAAAAAGACCCAGGCATTATTAAGATCCTGGCTCATGATTTAGACCATTATCTGGTATATAAAAGGTCAGTATACATCCACATCAAAAGTAACCACCACAGGTTCTTACTTCTGTAGTATTAAATAAGTGTTCATTCAGATGATCAAAAGAATCTCAACAGAGCAGTACTAAGTCACAGGGTGGCAATTAATTTAGTCTCTTCTATAAAATCTCGACATAATTAGAACCATCAGAACAGGTGAGATATCTGACCCCATGGAGGCAACCCGAACCCACTAGGCAAACTAAGAATTCAACCACTTAAGTAAATTCCACTACCAATGCTTCTAGAAATTATTAGAACTTAAATTCCAACACAAAATATGGATAAATCACGCCTCATACTGCCATCCAAACAATAGGAAGGCATTTCTGCCTCTGCCATTACCGAAACGGTTAAATAATATGCAGCTAATTTTTTACATTCTGCTACCACCACTCATAATTAAATTCTGAGCAAAAACTAAGAGACGACAGAAGCAACATTTTTAATTTGCTCAATACTAGCTGTCAACTACTCTTTCAAGGAAGCTCCCCTAAACAGAAAGGTTATCAGAAGCATTACTAGTGAGAAATAAGTGAATGTAAGGAGAGAGAGAGGGGAGAAAACACTCATCCTCGAGGCAAAGGAACGCAATTTCAGGAACCAGGAAGCAGATTTCGGCTACGTACCAATGTGCACCTAATCCCCAAACTGTTCAGCAGCTGCTGCCCCTGCAAAGTAGCCTCCATCCTCATCCGAACATCCCCCTGGAGGAAAATGACAACTCCCTGAAAGCAATCAGCCTTCCTAACATCCAACTTTTCGATAACTGGGGAAAAGAAAAAGTGAACCATGGGTCAATATCCCTAAAACTAAAACCAGCAGCAGCTCTCTGTACAAAGGGCTCACCCATCTCTCTGAAAAAAGAATGGCCATCCAGATACAAAACTGGCCACAGGGATTACTTTTAAACAACCAGTTGCCGATTTAGAATTCCTGTCTCCTTATCTCTCTCCTTCCAAGAGAATATATAGCACAGAAATAAGGGGACAATAATTGCCTCTGCTCCTACCATCACTCCTGCTTCCTCACTCGCCGATAAATAGTTCAGGGATCCTAGACAAGTGCTCAGGGCTCTCCTCATCCATTCATTCATTCAGTCCACAGAGATATCACTGAGTGCCTGCTAAATGTAAAGCCCTATCCTACCTTGTTTTCCTGGGAACCACTGATGAATCCTCAGTGATTACTGTACCAAAAGTCAACCAGAGGTTTTATATTCTGCTTACAACACTGAAATGAAAAAGCAGAAAGCCACCTCTGTGCCTTAAATTTCCAATTTTAACTACCTTTTATACCACCAACTACCAGGAAGCCCCTTAAATCAAACCAAACAAAACCCCAAAGGATTCTGCCACAATATAAAGGCCGAAGGTTAAGAAAGCCCGGGGACCCCCATAATGGCATACCCTGAAATGCAGAAATGCCCAACCCACATCGATTCATCTGCCAAAACAGCAGAACATTTGTCAATGTTTTGAGGCCGGTGATAAACATGCTGTACAGACTACCAGCCAGTACCTACACGGACACTCAGAGAAATGACACAACTTCACAGAACAATACTTGCCGTTACCACTGCAACCTATTCTGACATGTTCTATTCTTCCAATTCTGATGAACACTGTTAAAAACCCAGTTCAAAGACCACCACCCTAAAACATTCCCCGCTTGCCCTGCTCACCCCCCCCCCCAGCCTTATTTTGGACACAGAGGAAGGGAGGCTAACTCCAGGAAAGAAGAGCCCTCGGAGCCTGGAGACTCACGGGAGTCCCTGTTCTCCACGCAGATGAGGGAGCGGCATAGAGGGGAAGGGGGTCTTCAAACCTGGGCATCCCACTGTCAAACTCTGAATGGGTGGTCTCGGAAATACTTTTAAGACATGTCTATCACGTCAATTTTGTAGCCCCAGTATGTGTGAAACAAACTACAGACACTGAAAATAACTGGTGATAACTTAATATACTGAGTTACCTATATCTGATAGGTTTCGTGTGTGTGTGTGTGTGTGTGTGTTTTAAACATCTTAAATGTTTCACCTTTTCTTTACAGGTTACCTAGACCACTTTTGACTAGACATCCGTGGAAGTCCAGTAACTGCGTCGAGCAAGCGCCAGACCTCGGCCCGCGCATGCCCGCGTCAGAGTCTGGTCCGAGGGCGCCCCTCCCGCGTCCCTGGAATGCTTTCGGGCACACGCAGTACTCTTCAGCTGGGAGTGGGGGCGCTCGGCCTGGGGACCGTGCACCAGCGCTGCGGGGGACTGGATCACCAAGTCGGTTTTGCCTGCTGGCTCCCAGTTTCCTGCATGAATTACCAGCACACAGGCCTACCCCTTTCCACTGCGGTCGGGGTCACAGGCCTTTGTTCCGAACATGGCCTGCGGTGATTTGAATGCGCACTCTGCAGGAAAGTCGGCTTCGACCCTGAAAGCCCCCTCACCACGTGCAGGGCCTCACGCTGTCAGCCCCGCGGGCCGCCATCTTGGCCCTCCCAGGGTGCAGCGCGCCGGCTGCCCCGCACTTCCTGTCCGCCGGCCTTGGACTTCCCAAAGCAGCAGTGGCTCAGGCTCACCCCAGCAGCGCAAGGCACCTGAGGCGCAGCGCATGGGGCAGTCCCCCGCAGGCGGGTCCCACACGTGAACGAGGAGCGCAAGCCATGCCACCCCCCCACCCCAGGCTTCCGCCTCTGCCTACCGCCTGCATCGGCCCGTCTAGTTCTCCGAGTCTGATAGGCCCAAAACAGCGGAGGAGACGATCTTTCAGCCCGACAATCCAGCACTGGGCAGAGCCTCGTACTACTGAACAATAACAGGCGTCCAGAATGGAGTCTTCTCCGGAAAATCCCTGCCCCATTTCCCTTAAGAACTGTCAGGGACGCCATTCAACCAAACAGCAAATTCTGGACACGGGCGGCGCGCCTCACACCCCCACCCCCACCCCCCAGCCGGCATGTCACCACCACTTGGGCCGTTGCTGCGTCAACGCAACTCAATGCACAGAAAACCTTCCCAACCATTTCCTCCTGCTCCTACCAGTGACCGACAGAGGTCTGAGGACCTCCGAATGATCTCTCTAAGGCTCGGGGCACCATGCTGAGCCAGACAGACCGACCAACACTGTACGCTCTCACTGACACGTGGGACCTAAGAAAGCCAAACCCCTAGAAACCCCTAGAAACAGACTAGAGTGAAGGTGCTGGGGAGCAGGGAGATGCTATCAGAGGGAACACAGCTGTGAGCTAAGTTCTGGGGAATCCACAGCATGGTGACTAGGGCTAACACCGTTCTATTATATCATAGTCCGATGCTGTTCAGACAGTACATCTTAAATGTTCTCACCCCAAAGAAAAAGGAATTATGTGAGGGGATGGAGCTATTACCTAGTTCACTGTGCTGATGGTTTCACAACATACACCTATCAGATCTTCACAATGCACACTTAAACTTCCCTATGTTATTTGTCAACAAGATCTCCATAAAGCTGGGGGAAACAGAACAGCACACACGTAAAGTAAACAGGTCTACCTCTTCATCAACACTGAGGTTATTTTACACACCATGAGGATCCTGTCACACCACCCACCAAAACCCTCAGTGGTTTTTCCTAAATTATTTCGAATTCAGACTTCTCCCATATGCCACACGGACCTCCAACAACTGAACACATCCCACCACCTGCACATGCTCGTCAGCCCGCTGCTGCAGCTTCACCAACAGGTCCAGGTACAAGCTCTCTGAGGCATGCCTGTTCTCCCTTCCAAAGCTACTCCCACAGCCCGCGGGACAGGAGCATTTGGTCAGGCGGACAGGGACCATTCAGACCCACCTGCACTCTCCCACACTGTCTCCTCCCAGCCCCGCTCCTTGTTTCAGAGACTTTGAGAGCAGCTGAAAATTGGTTTCTACCCCCAACATGAAACATTCTGTGTACCATCATGTTAGATGTGTAGAGAGGGTGTTTTTAATGTGTCATCGGTCAACTCTTGAAAAAGTCTTGCCATTATTAAGACCATGTAACTATGGAAAAGTGTTCATGATACCACGTTAAATCAAAGAGACACCAAAGGTCATGCATCTTAAATGTTAGGGTTTATAAGTAACTTCCTTCTCTTTCCTATATTCCAAATTTTTGTTGACAGAGCTTCTAATTTTAAACTGAGGGTGATGGGTATGTTCCCTAGCTTGCCTGTGCTGATGGTTTCATGGGTACACACATGTCAAAACTTATCAAACAGTACACTGTGAATATGTGACATTGACTGTATATAAAGTGTACATCAATGAAGCTGTTAAAACATCTCAGTGGTATGCTTGAGAACTGCGGCAAAATGACATAAACCCAAACTTCAAACATCTAACTATGGGAAAGGCTGAGGGAGGCGGGGGGACACCAGACAGGAATCTGCTCCATAAAGTCACTCAGAGAGTGAATTTCAAAAGGAAGAAAGGACAAATGGGGAGAAAAAAGAATGATATGCTTCTAAAGAAACACCCCCCCCCCGCACACACCCAGTGCACTCCTCTACTTGAAGCAAAAAAGTACTTGTAAGTTAAGGCATTAGAAGTCGCACTTTTGTATTGCAGAGATTCAGGATTACACTAAAACCTGGAAGAAAAGCAGCCAAGAACTTTCAAGACACTAGAGTTCTTCCCATGGATTTAAGAAATCTCTGGAAAAAAATCAAAAACAGGCGTAGAGAAAGGGAGAAAATAAAGAGGTGGCAGGTTGGTTTGTTCGTTTAGGGATATATGCTTCTTGTGCTTCGCTTTTCTATTCTGTTGCCCTATTTTTTTGTAGTTTATCTATAATTGGTAAATTAGTCCTTTTCATTTGTTTTCTAAAATGTGTTTCCCAGTATTTTTTGTTTTGCTAAATATTAGTAAGATACTTCTCCCAAGGGCTCTCGGATTAAAGAGTAAGCCTTCTGTGTTGGGTAGCTATTCTAAAAAACACCTGCATTAAACTGGTGAGTGAGGAAAGAAAGGAAACAGCCAACAAGTCATTTTATCAAGCAATCAAAACCCTGTAATTTCACGTATAAGTCCAAAGTACAATGACTCTCTCAATAACAAACCTCTTGGAAGAGATAGACACTTTAGAAGTTAAAAGCTTCGTAATTTAGCGGTGGTTAAGCAATATGTCCTTGACAACGAAAGGGTGCTCTGTTTCCCACATCCGGACTCTAACCACAGAGGCTAAAGAAGCCAAGATTAAGGTCCCCTAAAGGGGGCATACCCGGGAGCCTGGTTCTTGTGACACCCGGCATGGGGTTGATTCTCCCCAGGCTACAATCTTACGTGGCATGTACATCGCTGCATCATCAAGTAAGTGGGAAAGCTACAGGGTAAGTGCCCCTGACCTGGTGGGATATGACGTGGCTTCTCCCCTGCTCTGGCATCTGATGATGGAGTGCTGTGGTCAACAACGTGGACACGGAACACTCAGACACCGGACAAGGATCCCTACTCTCCTACATGACCCACTCCTGAAGGCCGAGTGGGCAAGAGCCAAGCAACAGTCTTAATTCAAAAATGAGTTTTTGAATTCAGGGGCACCTGGGTGGCTCAGCTGGTTAAGCATCCGACTCTTGATTTCAACTCAGGCATGATCTCGGGGTCCTGGGATCAAGCCCCCACACTGAGCTCTGTGCTCAGCAGGGAGTCTGCTAAAGGATTCTCTCTCTCCCTGTCCCTCTGCCTCTACCCCCACCCCGCTCATACATGCACATGCTCTCTCTTAAATAAATCTTTTTTAAAAACTGATTTTTCATTCCAACAGTCAGAAGATACTAAATCCCTAGTTAGGGGGTGGATATTTAGCTTTAAAAACTAAGATACGAGCAATCACTTAAAGATAAAATATGGATAAAATTTACTGTCTAATAATTCTCACCTTGAATTCTAGCTCTCTTGACGTACCTAACACAACATTTGATAGACGAAAGTGGTTTTCTTTTTCATTGCTCAGAGAGCTTGTGAGAAATGAAGATGTCGTCTTACCAATTTTCTTTCAAATTTTCGTAGGAAGATGTTGAGCCTCAGCCTTCTTTTATTACTGTGAAGGGAGTGCTGCACGCTATGCTCCTCGACAAGCTCCGTAAGCCTGTAAACTTATCACTAAAAAACCAATCAACCTCTTAAGACTTCACCTTTTAGACGCATTTCCTGTCTTTTTTACATGTAACTCAAGCTTGCTACGGCCCTCCTCAGCTCAAGATCATATAACGGGCATCCACTTTCAGACACGTTTCTCCCACTTCACAGTGTCCGCGTCCACCCCCACCACCACTGGGGCTCACCACAGAAGCCCAGCCCGCTAGTGCAGAGGGACGGTGACCCAAGCAGGGCTGTCCCCAGTCTTAACCCAGGATGTTTCTACTTGAAGATTACAGGAAACATTCTTTGACTTCAACTTACAAAAGTTGGACGAGTGGGACTCGGGAGAAACCGTGTGAAGAAAGACTGTAGAGACGAGAACGAAGACAAGCGAAGAGAAGAGACAGAGTACTCCTGGTCAACCAAAACTGCTTGTGCTCTCCTCCTCCCTGAGGCCCGCAGGAGGCTCTCGTTCTGAAAGGGGTGCACTTCTTCAGCTGACCCGAATTTCCATCGGTGTCAACAAAATCATCTTACCCACCATACAGACACAGACCACCAGCTTCTGTACAAATAGGGCCAAGTCCCACGGAGACTGAAGAACACCACTTCTGGAATACCTAGTGACCTCTGGATTTGTGTCGACTGTGTTATTAATGTTTCATCTCTTCTGTTTTCCCCACATTTTTATGAGGACAAAAGCACAGTCACAGTCAAATCAACGCACACCATGCTCTACCAGGGCTCGGACAGTGGACCGCCAGGCCGGCAGCTCGTCCCCCGTGCCAACCGCCCTGACTCCCGCTTGTCAGCGGACGTGAAAAGCACTAACCTGAGAACCAGGAGCAGTGTCTGCCAGCACAGGGGCATGAGCGCTCCCACAGGTGAAAGCCCTGAGCAAGAGCTTCTGGACTCAGTCATTCGGGAGGATGTAGGCAAACCTTCTTCCTACTAGAAGAAAATGATGGGATCTAAAGCTTACAACATGAGGCGGAAGACATTCGTTTTAGTATTACAAGTCTTATACTGACATTTTTTATAATCTAACCCCTTACGTTATTGTTTTAGTGAAGACTCTAAGAAAACACTGTCATTGCAAGACCTAGTTCTCAGTCAGCATAAATTTGTGGGAACATACTGCACATGCGGATTTGGACATGTGGTACTGAAGATGCCTGTTAGATACACAAATCGATTAAGTTCCAGATGATTATCTAGAGCTCACGAGAGAGTGAGCCAGAAGTTTAAATCTGGGAGTCAGTAGCACACGGAGGCTAGGTAAAACTGGGAGGCATGCAAGTCTGAGGGGGAGAAGACAAAGACACCGGAGGGAAGGACCAAGGGATGCAGCCAATGTGATAAAGAGAGAAGCAAGAGCTTCAAGTCCCTTAAGTCCAAGTGGTTCAAAGCCAGGATGGCCAACTGTGCTGGATGCTATGAGAGGCTCGGGGTGACCAGGAGTCCCTTCCCTCACAGCCTCCTCTCCTCGGAGAAAACATTCTATCGGCACGTGATAGTTCGGAATCCCATAACAACCTTTTAGAGAAAAGCCACTTGACCTCCAGAGTTGCTAATGATTTTCTAGCTAAAGAAGTATCAGTAACTCAGGCTACAACCAAGAAGTACCCCATGGACAGGTGACATGGACAGGTGACTCTGAACCACCTGGGATGCCTCCAATGACCATACAGAGCCCCCAGCAGGGTGAAGGAGAGAGTCAAACCTATTCTTGCCCCCAGCTTCCAAGAGAATGGCATTTCAAACACTCACTACTTAGTCCCACACCGTCCAACTTATCAAAACAATGAAAGCAGGGAAAGTCAGTTGCTTCATGCATCCAGAAGGGCAGAGCATTAAATGAGAGCTTACCTGGGAGCGAAGGTATCACCACAGAACTTGAAGAGAGCTGGAGGAGATGGGGGTAGCCAGGTCCTCCTTCTCCCAAACCTGATCCCAGCACCTTTAGAATCTAGATGTGATTCAGGATAAAGGCCTAGCAGAGCCATGAGTCAATTCTTCTAGATTTAAAGGTCAACATCAAAACATTCTTTGCTGCCACTGCTTGCTGTGAAATGGACACTCAATATATTCGCAGGCTGGCATGAAAACTGGCACAACGCTTTTGGAAAGCATTTGGCACTATGATTCAAGAGCTTTTAAGACTTTCTATTTATTTGGAGATCTAATACTATTTCTGGAAATCTATCTTAAGGAATTAGTCTGCAATTAGGAGGAAAAAACCCTTTGAGTTCATGAAAGCATTATTCATTATACAAAATCACTTTAAACTATGTAAATAGCTGTTTGAAAGGAAATAGGTAAATTCCAGTGAAATATGCAACTAATAGAATCAAGTTTTTTAGAAGCATAGAAAATGCAAAACATCAGGTGAACAAAACAAAAAATGCAGAGCACATCATCAAATGTGTACATAAATGCACAAAAATAAAAGGAGGATTTTTTTTTTTTTTAAAAGATGGTACAACAGTGAAGAAAAATGGAAGCAAACTGTAGAACAAATCTGGCTGATCAGGATGGGAACATACAAATCGGGGGATCCAGGTCGAAGAGTCTCAAGGCAGAAGATGTGCCAGAATAGTCATTGGGGGAGGGAGGCAGTCAGATGGAAGAGTAAGTTCTTTAGCTAAAGAATGGGAAGAGAGGGACGCCTGGGTGGCTCAGCCGGTTGGGCATCCGACTCTTTATTTCGGTTCAGGTCATGGTCTCATGCTTGTGGGATGAATCCCTGGATCAAGCTCACGCTGGGCATGGAGCCTGCTTGGGATTCTTTCTCTCCCTCTGCCCCTTCCTGCCCCTCTAAAATAAATAAATCTTTATCTTAAAAAACAAAAAAATGGGACTAGAGATATGGTCCCCAGTGGAAAGGAAATCCATCATCTCTTGCATCAACTGAAGGCTCCAAGGACACCTAGCACCACCCTCTCCTGTTTCACTCCAGCCTACTGCTCCTTACACGAGATTGCCAATATGAACATCAACTCCAAGTTCTCCATGAAACAGAGGAGCATGAACTCACTGAGAAGCACAGGATCCGAAGCTGACTGGCTTTAGACTTTAGATGGCATCACATCAGAATTCCCTCGCAACCACGTAACTCCCTATATACATGTGTACTACACTACCAGAAAATAATGTGCGTCTGTGAACTCTCCCAGAAGGAACAGCATGGGAAATGGCCCAGCAACAGGCCAGAAAAGGGCACTAAATCCTCAACATGCAATTAACCATAACATTTATAATTTCATACACAATTCGCCATAATAGAACACACAATGCATCCTTTTAAAATTTATGACATTTACAATTTATAGCCAAACTAAATTCATTAACAGTCCAAAACGCTGGTGAAGGATATTAAATTCACTTTAAAAAGCTCTGTAGCTTTTTTGGGGGGGGGGCGGTAGATAATTCTGAAAAGATCATCACTCTTACCACTGAACAGAAAAGAAAGTGGTTCAAAGAGTGGGCACCATCTCGTGGTGGCTGAGCGCACGGGTCTGGACTCTGGGGCCTGAACCCCCACTCCACCGGGCCTGACTGTGTGTCCTGCTCTCCGCCTCACACCCAGGTGTGCTCACTTGGAGCTCAGCAAAAGCACTCACTGTTTAGGGTTGTCATGAAGATAAAATGAGTCAGTTTACCAGAAGCACGTGGAAGACGGTCTGGTCTAGGTCATTAAATGGCCGCGCAAGGCTGTCCCTCAGCCCTGGAGGAGGACAGAAGTGGCGGCCGGGACAGCACTGTGAATGCACCCAATGCCAGACATCCCACCCCGAGACAGTACATTTGATGGTAAGTATACTGTAGCACCATATTCTAGAAAAAGGCTATTATCGGTCACCCACCTGCTATCAGAACATTTTAATTTCTCCTGGAAAAAAAAGAAAGTATCGGATTCTACGTGAGATTCTATACAAGGCTAGGAATCCTATAAAAATAAACTTTATCAAGCAAGGGATTCTGATATCAACTTCTGGACCCATACTTTTAAAGAAAGAAATTTCAAAATAACATGTTGTGCTCTAAGGTAAAGTTCTAATGTTCCAGTTACTTAACTTGAATTTTCCAGCAAAAATGGACTCATTTTTGAGTAAACAGTAGCAAAACAAATACACAAATACAATACAAAGCAAAAATATAAAACTCTTTCTTTGAACACAAGCATCAGTGTAACTTCTATGTGAGAACAAAAAAGACCTCCCAGTTACTTAAAAGTAACCAATTAGAAAAAGCAAGGAAAATCATCTTTAAACCTCCATTTTAAAAAGAAACCTTGCAAAACAGCCCCAAACCACTTCTCTCCGATTACAAAATGAGCATGTGGTGCGAAGGGACACAGAATACCAATTTCCGATACCCTGCACTGACTGACAATGCTTGTTCCCTGGCAACGAGAGCCTGATACCCTGTACTGACTGACAATGCTTGTTGCCTGGCAACGAAAGCCCGCAGGCTGGAAACAGCACAGAGCTCCTTTTCTCCACTTGCCAAGGCACAGTTAACCCCATCGCGGCTAAGGAAGGATGCAAACACTGTTGTGCAGAGACTACTACCAACACCCGCAGTCTAATGCTATAAAGTCTAAAGCCATAGAACCACAGGCCCAAATCCCAGTCCATTCACATCTTGAGAGCAAGTGAGATGCCCTAACTCTGCGGGTTCCCTATGTTTGAGGAAAAAACCGCTGCCCACTAGACAGATTTCTTTGAAAGCATCATCTGCAAGAGCTGTTTAAAAAAAAAAAAAAATCCTAGGTAATAACATACCAACGCATCTTTTATTTCATAATTTAAAAGAAGGAATTTGAGTGTTTCAGTTTATTTTCTAAAAATCGTAATTTATAAGCAAGGGCTGTAATTTCCTAACAATTTAAATTTTTTTCCTACTTAAAATGTTATTTGAACAACTTTTATGTATTACCTATCCAGGTAACTAGTAACATTTCATAAAACTTTTTTTTTGACAGAATTCTCCCTCATCTAAAGACCAAACCATAAAAGCTTGTCCCTCGTCTTGCCATGGCTTTAAACACGTTCACTGTTTTGGGATTTCCCCATTTCTTTTGCGAAATGGCTGCCACGTTCCACCTAAGAAACAAATTAAGTACCAGATAAAATAAACTTATGAGTGGCTCTCACACACTTTTCAAAGATGAGAAGGCCTTTTAAAGTCATTACTTGTACTTTTAATGTATATTGACTGAGAAAATGTGATTGAAAAGCACTGTGGGGGGCCCCTGGGTGGCTCAGTCAGTTAAGCGACCGTCTCTTGATTTCAGCTCAGGTCATGGTCTCAGGGTTGTGGGATCAAGCCCCAAGTCCCGCTCCACGCTCAGTGGGGAGTCTGCTCAAGATTCTCCCTCCCTCTTTCTCTGCCCCTCCCTCTCTCGCTTTCTAAAAAAAAATTTTTTTAATATATAAAAGCACTTTGAATTTACTATCTTTGAAATTAATCTGTATAATATCTTAACAGCATGTACATATATACTTGAAATACATGCATGTGAATTAAAGGCTGGCAGCTCTGGATTACAGACAAAGCTTGGGGCACGCAGGTGTGCAAGTGCTCTGTAAAATAATCTTAGAGCTGCCCCCAGAGCCCACAAATGGACGTCATTAATCTACCAGAAAAGTTCGAATCATTTTGAAGACCTAGGGTAAAGTGCACACAGATTTGGAAGTGAGGCACTCCCGGGTTCGGGTCCAGGATCCGCTGCTTGCTGGCCATGCTCGTGCATGCTCGCTCGCTCTCTCTCTCTCCCCGGCCAGGGCACCGCTGAGGGTAATCCCCCCACTGCGGGTAGCTGTGCCCTACACAGCCCATCAGTATCACTCCTCTACCTGTCCTTCAGAGACTGACAAAATCTAGCCCACTCTGCTACAATGCCCATCACTTCCTTCCTGTAAAAACTCTGAGAGGAGAGCAGAGAGAGCAATGGATGTGATCTTAAAGGATGGGACATCAAATCTAAGAACAAGTACTGGAAGGTAAAAGAATTATAGGCCCTATCAAAGTGTCAGGAGTAAGGTCTTTGAAATGATGCAAGAGTCTGATTTGAACCTCAGTTGTCATTCACCAACCACATGGCTAAGCCCAGGCTTCCTCCACAGTAAGTGACGACACCAATCTCAAGGCTTATCCTAATCCATTATAGAAAGTGATTCACTGGGTGCACTTAGCAAGTCACCTGGCCTGCCATTAAACGTGCAACAAATAGTAGCTTTTACGTATCAGAGATTGACTTATTTTACAGAAGGAGAGAACATTAGAAGTTGTAGTATGTCACTGGCTGGCGCACTTGATTTGTACCCAGTGTGAGCAAGGGTTCTCCTCAGATACACTGCGACCTCTAGCCAGGGACTCGTGCCCTGTGCCTGGCGGGTATCGGGCTTCCAGATCAGCGAGGAAAATCCATCAAATCTTTGGGACACAAAAGTTAAAAGTGAAAATATCTTTCAGAAGAATGAGCTAAGTTTATTTTAAATAGTTGCACTGAACTAACAATGAGGTATAACAACTTTCAATAAGGTTTTTTTTCTTCATTTCACTTGTGTTAAAATTCAAAAGCTGATTTTTTTTTTCATCTTCATGGAATTCCTAACTTAGAAACGGGATTGTATCAACCGATTCTCAGGACAGATTTTCTTTTTTGCAACACTATTCACAAACTGTGGTTGTGTTACCAAGCTGAAGTCTAAATAACCAAACAGATGTGTCTTTTGTAACAAAAGTAAGAAACAGCAAAAAAAAAAATCACCTTTTTTCACTTAAACACAAAACACTGAGATGTTTTAAATGTCGAGCTTTTTTTTTTTTTTTACCTTTTCAAAATTGTACAGTAGTTCCTGATATTATGGAATTTAGAACAATAGTTCTCGAGTGAGGTGACATTTCCTCCATGCAACATTTGATGCTGTCTGGAGACATCTTTGGGTGTCGCCACTGGGGGAAGGCTGGGGTGACCTACCGGCATCTACGGGCAGCAGCCAGAACAGCCCCCCACGACACAGAATTATCTGGCCCCAAACATCAATAAAGCCTGATTTAGAGGGAGGAATTCACAGTGGAGGAAAAAATACTAAACTTTCTTTCAAAACGACTAGAAACATCCAGTTTTCCCAGCATCATCTGTTGAAAAGATTATCCTTTTCCCATCTAATGGTCTTGGCACCCTTATCAAAAGTCAACTAACCACAAATGTGCAGATTTAACTTCCAGGGGGCGCCTGGGTGGTGCAGTCATTAAGCGTCTGCCTTCAGCTCAGGACGTGATCCCGGCGTTCTGGGATCGAGCCCCGCATCGGGCTCCTCTGCTGGGAGCCTGCTTCTTCCTCTCCCACTCCCCCTGCTTGTGTTCCCTCTCTCGCGGGCTGTCTCTATCTCCGTTAAATAAATAAATAAAATCTTTAAAAAAAAAAAAAAGATTTAACTTCCAGGCTCTCTGTGCAGTGCCACTGGTTTACAGAGCTATAGTCATGCCAGCACCACACTGTTTGATCACTGCGGCTTTGTGGGAAGTTCTGAAATCGGCAAATGGGAGTCCTCCAACTCTGCTCTTTTTCAAGATTGTTTTGACTATTCTGGGTCCCTTGAAATTCCATGTGAATTTTAGGGTGGGCTTCTCTATTTCTGCAAAAAAAAAAAAAAAATGCCATTGGGATTTGGACAGAGATTGTACTGAATATGTAGGCCACTGTGGGTAGTACTGTCGTCTTAACATTATTAAGTCTTTCATCTACGCACAGGGCTCCATTCATTTAATTAGGTCTTTGATTTCTTTCGGTAATATTTTATAGTTTTCAGTATACAAAGTCTTCGCTTCTTTGCTTAAATTTATTCCTAGGTATTTTAATCTTTTAGATAGTACTGTAAATGGAGCTGCTTTCTTATTTCCCTCTTCAGATTGTTCGCTGCTGGTGTATAAACAACTGATTTTTGTGTATTGATCTTACGCCCTGCAATTTTGCTGAATTTATTTCCTGGTTCTGGTAGCCCTTACGGACGTGTTCCACGTGTTTCTACTTAACGTGTGCGTATGCATGCTCCCTCTGTATCTGTCATCTGGGGCTGTTAGCTGATCAAAGGGAGAGATGAAGGAGACCAAAGTTGTGGCCCATACCCTAGTGGGAAACTCAGACGGGAAATGATGTTGAAGTCCTAACCCCCCCGCCCCCGCCATTTCCCCTGTACCTCAGAACATGACCTTACTTGAACACAGGTCATTACAGATGTAATCAGTTACAATGAGGTCACACTGAGGTAGGCCGGGCCCTTTAATCCAATAGGACCAGTCTCCTTAAAAGACGAAAAAACACCACTCTAAGACGAACACACACAGGGAAAGGTGGCCACATGCCCACAGAAGCAGAAACTGACTGATGCATTTATATAAGCCAAAGAATGCCAAGGACTGCCAGCACACACCAGAAGCTGGAAGAGGCAAGGAAGGAATTCTGCCTCAAGACTGTAACATAAAAACCCCGAGCTTCCAGCCTACTGGCCTGCCCTACAAATTTCGGATGCAAGATCAACTCGTCTAAGTTTCCAGCCTGCCTTACAAAGTTCACACGGCTCAGCCCCCATTACCATGAGTCAATTCCAAACATCCACCCATAAGAGAAAGAGTAGATCTGGAGATCACAAAAAATAAACTGCCACTTCATAACCGTACCCATGATCTGTATAAAAACCTTCCCAAATCAGTTTCTGATTTTAGTACTTTGTACAGATTCAAATAGAACTGCACCAATTAATCAGTTAAAAGGAAACAGAGGGGCGCCTGGGTGGCACAGCGGTTAAGCGTCTGCCTTCGGGCTCAGGGCGTGATCCCGGCGTTCTGGGATCGAGCCCCACGTCAGGCTCCTCCGCTATGAGCCTGCTTCTTCCTCTCCCACTCCCCTGCTTGTGCTCCTTCTCTCGCTGGCTATCCCTATCTCTGTCAAATAAATAAATAAAATCTTAAAAAAAAAAAAAAAAGGAAACCGAGCTGCTGATTGGGTGATACGATACCTATTTGTATAAGGTTTCTGGGCAGAAAAATATAGACTTGATGTGTTGTCCTTACACTTTCAAGTATATTACATATTAACATTTACATAGGAACATTTTTTATCCAAACAGTACACCACAACCCCCTCACTTCATCAGTTATTCATACCTTTACACGTGCCTTGACTACAGAGGTACAAAAACATACTGCGTTTAACTCAAAATTGTTCAAAGTACTATCTTAATACCTTTGAAGATCATGTGATTCAGCTAGAGAATTAAAATTTGAAGGCCTACAACAATCAATAATCATGAGTTTAGTTATTAAATTTATTTTTTACAAGTTATTGGAAGTCCCTGATGATACCCAGCATGTTACAAAGTGCTTAGGGAAATGCACCTGAGTAAAAGCTTACCTTTAATTTTTTGAGGGAAGACATGCCTGGAGTACCAAATGCTCCAGAAGGCTGACAAATGCTACCAGTTCAATAAGGGAGTGATCCCTAAAGACATAAAGTGAAGAGAAGGCTGAAGCGAGAGACTGAGTAGGCACCGAGGCAACTTTCCGGAACACAGAACAGAAGGAGTAAGACCAAAATCCCACGGGCACCTGTAGGCAACCACAGACAGACTGTTCTGAAATGAATGGCACGGAGAGGCACACAGAAGGTCTGCGGAGGCACCCACAGGCCAGGTGGCGACGTCCGACCTGTGTGCCATGGGTACAGGTCGAAGTTCTCAGGAGCAAGTGTGGGGCACCGCTGGCCCTGCAGCGCCCCAGCATCAGGAGGGAAAGGTCGAGAAGGAGACCTGAAGGCTCCGACGGGAGACGGGAGGCTGGTTCCCCGTGACGCAGATGACGGTTCTACACTTCAGGGCTCTGCTTTTCAATCTGATGATTCTTTGTAACGCATTTTAAACATCATCTTAAAATATAGGTTCCCTAAGAGTTTAACTGGTTCTTTGCTTTTAGAGTGCCTCAAAACAGAAGTCTTTCATGTTCAAAGTTAAAGAAAAAAGGCCAAAGAACATTCAAAAACCTCTACTTATTTAAAATGAAAGTAAAGGTGCAACACAAAGAAAACAATAACTAGAATACACCAAACCCACAAATCCTCTAAATGCACTACGGTGAACCACAGAACAAGGCAATGGATTGATAATTCCATTTTGCACAGAAAGACTTCGAGACCTGGACAGCCAAGCAAAGGTCTCATGGCCAGTGAAGAGCAGAGTGGCTCTGAAGCCAAGAGGATTCTGTTAAACTTGACTATCTCCTCCCAAAATGAGAACTTCTACCTTGAAAACCTTCCACATCCAGAGGAATATAAAAAGATGACAGAGATTTCCCTTAAAGTGGATGATTCGAACAAAATAACAGACAAGTATAACAAAAGACTAAGGCAATACAAAATAATGCAATCGATCTGCCGTAAGTAAAAACATACCATAGGAGAAAATTTTCAAGTATTATTTGCAGATGACACTTTGAAAGAAACCAAACACAAATATACGAAATGGTCTCTGCCCTCATGATACCATACACCACTCCTCAACGCTTGTGAAAAGCAATTAATGGCTACTCCCCCACTAAACTATAAGCACAAGGGATGTGTCATGTCTACGCACATCTTTACCTTTTTTAAAATGGTTTCTGAGGGGGGCGCCTGGGTGGCACAGCGGTTAAGCGTCTGCCTTCGGCTCAGGGCGTGATCCTGGCGTTATGGGATCGAGCCCCACATCAGGCTCCTCCTCTGTGGGCCTGCTTCTTCCTCTCCCACTCCCCCTGCTTGTGTTCCCTCTCTCACTGGCTGTCTCTATCTCTGTCAAATAAATAAATAAAATCTTTAAAAAAAAAAAAAAATGGTTTCTGAGGATTTATCTTACTGGGTCACATCACTAACTGTGGAATCACAGAGCAAGAACAATCATGCAGGCCCAGATCAGTCTGAATTCTAACAGCGGAGGGAGGCCAAAGTGTGTTACACAGGAGGTGAGCTGACCACACGTGATGGTCTTTCTGCAGAAAGAGCTGACTACTGCAGACACAGCCGACTGGGTGCGACAACAGAGCCACACAATAGCGAATACAGAACGACACGTCTATAAAAACGTAATACAGGCCAAAAATAGGTCCAGGGGTCCTGACAGGATCCATTGCCAGCGTTGCCCAGCAACGCAAAAGGAACCCTGACACAGAAACTTCCACTAATGAACTAACCATTTTTGAAATCGGTCCCTATCAGATATCCATGCCAGGTGGTACTGGCCTCTGTCGGTCCATTTCCCCTCCGCCCCGTCAGTCTCTCGGGAACTGGCATGGGCTTCAATGACAAAGCGACGCAATGCAAACCATGTACGAAATGGAAGTGCGAGGCTTCATGAAGTCACTGAATATGAGGAGAACCGTTTCCAACTAGTGGCAGAGCCACAACAATGAAAATCTGAGAGGGACCCTGACAGGGCAGGAACAAGGGGGAACTTAACAGGCAGGAAGTGGGCTCTGTATCCTTGTCCTAGCTGGTGGCTACAGAGGCAGGCAGATACAGTATAAATCCATCAAGCTGTATGTACATTTATAACGAATACATTTAGCTGTCTGTAAATTACACCTTTGGGGGAGAAAAAGGAACACAAAAGATCCTCCTACCTCCAAGAATTACAGGGTCTGAATGTGAGGCCAGCTTGGGGCAGAGATCAAAGACACCAGTGAGCCTCGGGGTGCAGCGTGCCTGGAGCCAGCTCTGCCTCTGAACTCCCAACTACAGGTCAGTAAACGTGAACGCTTAAGTACCTTCAGTCTGTTACTTGCAGCTGAAAGCATTTTAACAGATAACAAGTGAATAATTGGAGAAAGCTAACAGAGATGAGGTAACAGGAGGTCAAAGGAAATAACTGAAAATCGAGGTAAACCCCTGGCCTTACTAGTGGAGCCCTTGAGTATTTTGGCAAAATGACTTTCTTTGGGATTATACTAGAAAAGTCATCACAACAGGATGGGTATAGTTCCATCCTATCTCACAATAAATTTAAAAAAAATTGATGTAAAAACAAGCAACTAACACATGCTTCATTCTTGTTCCATTCTTCTTGTCCAAGAATTTGACACAGTTGCAACCAAAGCATGAATGTTTTCATAATTTTGTTTCGTTTTTCAAGATTAAAGCCAAATAAATCCTTTTCTCCCCAGCCCAGCTATCTCTGAAGTGTCACTCAATCTATTCTAGGTCTATTTCTTCTACATGGCCTTGCTCTTGGACCAATTATTTCCAGAAAATAAAGAACCCTTGGATGATGAGATCACAAAGAAAACAAATCATTCACTCACACATCAACATTTTAGAAAATTCAAATACACACTTCAGTTCACACAAGTTAACCAGGACAGAGAGGCCCCAGGGCACACTGGTTAAAAGTGAGAGCTCCAGAACCAGCCTACCAGGACGGGGATGGGACCCCAGTTCCACCAGGGGTGACCCTGGACAAATCGCTTAGCCCTCTGTGGCTCAGAGTCCTCATTACAAAATAACAACAGCTCCTACTACTCCGTAAGTTACCAGAGTAACAAGTAATATGTAAAGTATTTCAGACAATGAGTACTCAACCACTAGCGATTATATTTCAAAATCTAAGATAACCAAAAAATATAAATGCCAATGTTGGAATTAAGTTCTTAGCAAAGGAAAAACGTCTTTAAAATCCCAGGCATTATGTTTAAATACAAGCACATATATTTTAAGTAAAAATTAAGGCAAGCAAATATGGGAACAGATGTTGTACTGGCACTGTAAACGAGCTAGTTTAACTTCTAAATACACAATTTTTTTAAAGGTAGCACATCAAACCTATTGAACTAGAAAGCACGTGATGTTGCACCTTCCTAGAGATGATGTGAAAAATCTGAACGCACACAGAGAAAGAATGGAAAACTTGGTATTATCAAAAGCTCAATTCTGTCCTCTACTCATTGTTTTTTTAAAGAATGTTAAGGGTTTATTTTTATTTTTTTAAATATTGTATTTATTTATTTCTCAGATAGAGAGCACAAGCAGGGGGAGAGGCAGGCAGAGGGAGAAGGCTCCCTGCTGAGCAAGAAGCCCGTTGCAGCACTCAATCCCAGGACCCCAGGATCATGACCCGAGGTGAAGGCAGACGCTTACCCGACTGAGCCACCCAGGCGTCCCACCTCTACCCATTATTAATCTATAAACTTAACACAATTCAAACTAAAACCCCAACAGATTTGGGGATATACCTTTTCTTATTTCATTTTTGTTTTAACTGATAAAATAATTCTACGATTAACCTAGAAGAATGCGTTAAATGGAAAAGTAGATAAAGTTCTGAAAATCCTAAGAACAGTAACTTCCTTTACTAGACATTAAAACATATTATAAACTTACAGTCACTGAACCATGAAAAAACAGCACCGAATTAGATAATTAACGAGCCCAGATCCAGAAGCCAGTACTTATGGAAACCCAGGACACAGGAATGTGGCATTTCAAACCAATGAGAAAGAATGGGTTAGTCAACAAAGGATACTGACAGGTAACCAAACCCTCGATATTTAGCTTGAGGCTAAAGTAATCTCTCCCACCTGACACCACAATAAATTGCAGGTGGCTTACACTGAAACATAAATAAAACCATCAAAGGAGAAGAACACGTAGGGGCATACACACACAACTTTCGGTTGGCGAAAGCATGACACCAAAGGCAGAAACCATCAAGGCGAGGACCGACAGACGTGACACGAAACGGTAGAGCTTCTGCACTAAAACAAAACTTAAAAGCCAAGGTGACAGGTCTCCCCCCACGCGGATTCTGGGCTTGACCGTGTCCCTGGCTTCAGCCCAGGAGACAAGGGAACAGGTTGTGGGCTGAGCTCTGATAAGAGCTTGCGCACTAAGACTGACACTTCTAAGCGAGAGACAGACAGACACACCACGTGAGCCCAGCCAACGGATGAGAACGCATGAGCGAGTCCAGGGGCCACCAGCAGCAGGAGCGCCCCGCCAGCTCACACACGTTCTACGAGGCAACGACGCATCTCCCTGCACAAGGAGGGGCTATTTGTTAACGACAGAATAAATCGCTGCAAGACTGAACATCCCACAGGGAAAAGTGACAAAGTGCACCCACAGAAAATTCGCACAAAAACAAAGCTGTCCCATAACACGAGGAAATGTTCAACTCTCCTACTAATCAAAGAGATACAAATCAAAACACTGAGGGGTGCCTGGTTGGCTCGAACAGAGGCACATGTGACTCTTGATATTGGGATCATGAGTTCGAGCCTCACGTTGCATGTGGAGATGACTTAAAAGAAATTTAAAAAACAAAACACTGAGATAACACGTTTTGCCTACAGACTGGCAAAGATTAAAAATGCTGATAATGCCCTAAATTGGCCAGCACGTCAGACAACTGGCACTGTCATCCACTGTTGCTGATCTGACGATGTGTATCCAAAACTAATCAAATTCCCTTTGGTCTGGTAAACTCATTTCATTATTCACTCGAATATTTACTGTGTACTTCTCAGGACCTTAATAATGCAGGTTCCATTCTAAGAGTGCGAAGATGCCGCTGAAGACTTTCGCAGGAGTAACAACAGCTGATGGCCACTTTGAAGGTCATTCTAACTGCCGCGTGGAGAAGGGGGGAACGAGAATGGAAAAGAGGAAACACTAAATGTTCACGTGAGGGACGCCTGGCTGGCTCAGTCAGAGGGACCGTGCGTCTCCTGATCTTGGGATTCTAAGTTCAAACCCCACACTGGGTGAAGAGATCACTTAGAAATATCATCTTGGGGGGCGCCTGAGTGGCTCAGTCATTAAGCGTCTGCCTTCGGCTCAGGGCGTGATCCCGGTGTTCTGGGATCAAGCCCCACATCAGGCTTCTCCGCTATGAGCCTGCTTCTTCCTCTCCTACTCCCCCCGCTTGTGTTCCCTCTTTTGCTGGCTGTCTATCTCTGTCAAATAAATAAATAAAATCTTTTTAAAAAAATAAAATAAAATCGTGGGATGCCTGGGTGGCTCAGCTTACGTGTCTGCCTTCGGCTCAGGTCATGATCCCAGGGTCCTAGGATCGAGTCCTGCATCGGCCTCCTTCCTCACTGGGGAGCCTGCTTCTCCCTCTGCCCACCCCCCACCCACTCTTGTGTACACATGCGCTCTGTCTGATAAATAAAATTTTTGAAAAACAGAAATCTTAAAAAAATTCAAATAAATAAATGTTCACATGAGGTAACAGTGGCCTGTACTTGAATAGCGTCAGGGAGAAGGAGGAGGAAACGGGTTGACCTCACAGGACCTGCTAACAGAAAAACGTACAAGAAAGGAAGAGAAAAGGAAAAAAAGGAACTACTGATTCTACTACCAGGAATTCATCCTAAAATAGAAGTAGACGTGCAGGTACAAAATATCCAGCATGTGCACAAAGACACATATCCAAAGATGTTTATAGCACTGTTTTAATAATAACAAAAATAATGAAAAAAAATCTAAAAGTCCATCCCCTAAGATATAAGTTAAGTAGATTAAGGTTATCCAAAACATAGTGAACATACTGTCCAGTCACTTAAAATTACACAGCTCAGTATTTCGTGACAAGAATTACGTAGAAAGGCGCCAATTACAAACCATATAATGTAGTGTAATTTCACTTATAAACAGGATGATCTCACTTTTACTTATACACATTCACACACAAACACATTTATGGCTGCATATGTGCATTAGAAAAAGCCTAGAAAGCTACAAATCACAACAGCAAAAGTCTAGATGGTCTTGGTTTGAGTTATTAACATCTTTACACTTTCCATACCTTCTAAAATCTACATAAAACCTGTACGGAAGTTTATAATGGAAGGAAAAAACTCACTAAAACACAACACAACACTGACCAGACATTTATTTGGACAAGAGTAATTGGTTCATCTTCTCAAAATACTACAAACACAACAATCAAAGAGATTACAGTCATAAAAATAACTCAAGGTTTTAAACTAAAACTACTGATTCATGAATTGTTAAAACTGTTAAAAACTGAACCATCCCAATTTGCTTGCGACGCTGGTCTGAGAGGAGGTGGGAGCTGAGAGAGGAGGGGAAGGGCCATCTCAGGATTGCAGGACACAGCAGACACTCAAACATGAAAACCACAGAAAGATCCCTTCACTGCAGCCTGCACGCCCGAGATTTGCCCTGAAGGGCTATTCATTTTATCCCACTTGTGCTCTGCGATTCTCGATTCTCGAGGAAGCTTCTTTCCTACTGAGATGACGCAGGTAACACAGAAACCGAAAGCAGAGAAGACTGAGGTACCCCCCCCCACAGTGACAGGTAGTCATTTTTGGATTTCATGCCATGAGATGCACCAGTTACTGAGACAAGAAGTTCTAGAAGGCCTTCAGCCCTGGAAAAGTCAGCCCCGTTTAAAAATGTCAAGACTACTTCGTCCCCCAGGGACAAAACTTTCTTTGGTGTTGGACGGTATTGTAGGCATACCCAAGAAAACTCACCAGCAGACTACACAGATTTCCTCGGATTCTCACGGATTTGCTTTGTGGATTCTCCGTGACTCAGCCATCCGTACAGGTGGTAGAGCTCCAAAGTCACTCAGGCCCCCCCAGGGCACCCCACCAAGGTCTCCTCCCCCTTAGCACTCCCACCTGCCTGGCTGCCCCTGAGGAAAGCTCGGCAGTTGGGTCTTCAATCTCTCTTCTTCAGAAAATAGGAAGATGTCCCTTCACAGTATTAGCCCAAAGTTGACAAGATGTCGGAAACCGCGTGAAGCAAATGGTACCATCTACTCCACCGAAGAAGCGAAAAGAATAACCCAAGGATGAGGGAGCGGGGCTGAGCCGTAACTCCCATACCACAGAATTCACCGTTTGAAAGGATCAAATTCAGCGAGCTGTGCAACCGGCACACCATTTAATTCCAGGCCATTTTCATCCCCAAAGGAAGAAACCCCGTGCCTACCCACCAAAGCAGCCACTTCCCACTCCTCCCTCCGTCTCCCGCTCGGGCCCTGGCAACCGCTCTTCTTCTCTCTGTCTCTCCACGACACACCCCTGCTGGACACTTGCTACCGCTGGAGTCGGACCACACGCGGCCTTTTGTGCCTGACTTCCTCGGCTTGGCAGGTTTTCGCCCACTCCCGGGGATCCCCTTGACGGTCGAACGCTACTCCGCAGTGTGGACGAGCTGTTCGGCAGTCAGCGGCCACCTGAGCTGTCTCCACGCCCTGACTCTTCCGATAACGCCGTGGACTAGCTCCTGTGTAGACAGACCATCGCTTTCGCTTCTCTGGCGTCTACACCTGGGAGCGTAACTGCTGGGTCAAGAGCGACTCTGTGTTTCACTATTGAAGGAACTGCCGAGCTGTGTTCTAACACAGCTGTACCATTTCACATGGTTTTTCACATCGTTAACACAAACTGAGGAGACGTCAGACTTTCATAGAAATAAGGGATTTACTCCTCTCAAGTCCGTTTTATGTGCCGAGTGTCATGCCAGGGTTTTATATAATTTCCGATTAAATTTTGCCAACAATTCTATAATGCAAAAAAGCATCTCCATCTACGTCAAAACAGAACCCAAACTCAGGCTGACTTCAAAGCCGGTCACTCCACCCTCTGCCGTATCCACCTGTACACTCAGATTCATGGACACTGCTTCACACCAAAATGGTTCTTTGGAAAAGCTACACGGTAATTAAATTTATTAGAATCATTATAAAACAGAAGCTAACCCATGTACAGAAATTTCTAGAACATATGAGGTCTCTTGCATAAACCAGCTCCCTCATTTATTTTCTTTAGCAAATAACATTTACATGTGGAGTTACTTAAAACCTATCTACAGACCGCCTAAACATTATACAGATTAGCTTCTTCCTTCAAAGGTCTATCAAGGACAAAAAAAAAAATCTGGGTACCTTCTGCTACAGACTGAATTGTGCCCCCCAAAATTTGCAGGCTGAAGCCCTAACCCCCAATGTGACTACATCTGGAGACAGGACTTTTAGGAGGTAATTAAGATTAAATGAGGTCATGAGGGTGGGGCCCTAAATCCATAGGACTGGTGACCTTATAGGTCTCCGCCATGGGGCGACACCGCAAGAAGGCAGTTTGCCAGCAGGTAGCGGGAGCCCTACCGGAGCCCGGCCACACCCGCACCCCGATCTCAGACATCCAGTGTCCAGAACTTTGAGAAAGTAAGTTTCTGTGGTTCAAGCCACCCAGTCTACGGTATTTTTTGCTACGGCAGCCTGAGCTGAGAAATACATCCTCTTCATGAGAATCAGAAACTATCCAATTATTGGCATTTTAAGCACTGGTAAGAATCAAAACAAAGGAGGCACTAAGTGGAGCAGAAATAAGCTAACCCAAGAGACACACAAAAGCTTTCTGCTCAAAAACAGTTGCAAATCCCATGATCGAAGAGATGAGAAACAGAAGGATGGCCCTTCTATCAATCCAGAATGTAATGAGACAGTGCAGGATCCCGGTATCCTCCAAAGGGTTTTGGAGTTAGACAACCCAGGGTCTCACTCTTTTTGTCATGTCTGAGCCTGTGTTTGAATAAGAGACAAACTCTACAGCTATTCCTGTGGTCCAGATACTGGCTTCTGTTTGAATTAAATTAACATTTATTACATGCCAAATACTATGATGTGCCCTTTAGTACCCAGCACAGCTTAAAGAATGTTACTGCCAGTGAACAGATTCTGGAAAAGAATACTCCAAATACCCCAAAGCCAAACACTGGCATGAGCACCCTCCATTTGCCAAATATTTTACTGATACCATAAACATAAAAATGCAGTCCCTGCCCTCAAGGAGCTTACAATGAAAAAGGACAGACAGATCCAGATATTTATAAAACAATGTAATAAATGCAAAGGCAAAAAATACAGAGTATGTGGGAACACAGGGGAATGACTGGGGCATAGATAAATCTGGGACTACATCCCAGATGGTTGACAAAGAATTCCCTTCTTGCTTTCTACTCCAGAAAGCTTCCTAAACCTTTACTCGGGGAACCATCTACTGAAGTACAGCTCAGTTCAGACTCTCTCCTTTAACTTTTTACTTACACTCAATCCCATCCATCAGTTGGGGGGGAGGGGGTTGATTTAAGTGACACAAACAGAGTTTACTTCTCTTCCTCCCCCCCCCCCCGACCACATAAAAATTGAAGTCACATTTTCCCAAATCCTTCTTACTGGCTGTTTTACAAGTTATACAATCACCCTAGATTTAAGCTGTGTGTAGGGTAAGTAACCAAAACCATCAGTCTGGGATGTCATTTCTTCTAGACCAGCCAAATGGGGTTTGCCTAGTTATTCTGCTTATTCCCACTGGGCTAGCAAGGTATCCAAAACCTTGAATACTGTGCAAACTTCAGTAAATTTTCTCCATCCATCCAAACTGTTACCAAGATTTATTCACCTGATAAACATCTAAAACACAAACCAACACCTAAATACAAAGCACTGGCATTTCCCCAAAAATGCAAATTTGGCTCCTGCCCCTAAAATAAACCTCTGTGGGAAAGTCAGACACCCCCAGAACTACGGTATAAATGAAGACCAGTGAGAATGGAGGCACCAGAATTTGCAACCCTTCATGGATATCTCACCTGACACTGGACACGACAAACCTGTGAAATCACAGGGTTATCTCCAGTTTTACTAGTTTGCTCAATTAAGGAGCAAATCCTGAATCTTCTGAGCCCGGATCGTACCACACTCTAAATGCTTATTATTACCATAAAGAAAAGTAACAAAATCATAACAAGTATTTCAAAGGCTAAATATCCACACAGGAAGGATAGAGTAAAAGATTAGTTTCCTGGCTTATGAAATAAGAAGGCCGGACTGCATCAGGTGATCAGATAAGGGGCACTCCAGGAAACCCTCCCACGACCACTCTCTGGGACCACGCACGTCCCAATCAAACCCTGATGGTGAGGACACCACGCACTCTTTCCCGCCAAGCCCAGAAACGCATTTCTGTCCGTATCAACAAGGGAGCCACTACTAAGAGAAGATAAGCAAAATGTAACCTACTTAACATCCTTGAACCAGAAGAGGCCCAGAAAGGTAAAGCAGACTACCCAAAAGTTTTATATAACTAGTCTAAGACAGAGCTAAGCCCCGAAACAAGAAGAGCAACATAACTGTACGCTGCTATACAGCATACCAGCATCTTCTCTTCCACGATCATGAGACCCTCACTACCCAAAGACCATCCCCACTTTTACATATTTTAAGACATGGATCAATGAGGGGAGCCTGGGTGGCGCAGTGGTTAGGCATCTGCCTTCCGCTCAGGGCGTGGTCCCAGCGTTCTGGGTTCGGGCCCCACATCGGACTCCTCCACTGGGAGCCTGCTTCTTCCTCTCCCACTCCCCCTGCTTGTGTTCCCTCTCTCGCTGGCTGTCTCTGTCTGTCAAATAAATAAATAAAATCTTAAAAAAAAAAAAAAAAGACATGGATCAATGAAATGGTGCGATTAGCTCCAGGTTCTCCAGCTAGTCAGTGGCTTCAATGAACCCTCGCAGCCCTACCACGCCTTTTCTTTCCAACGTGACAAAGTCACAGAGCAGTGAGTAGAAGCATGGACTATTTACATATAATATGAACCCACGAATGTCAATCCAAAAATCTTCTGAGCTCTTACCCACTAGCCTACATGCAACTGTGTTACATCAGACAAGCTCCTCCTTCCAAAAAAAATATCTGGGATGCCTGGGTGGCTCAGTCGGATAAGTATCCACTGAGTCTTGATTTCGGCTCAGGTCATGATCTCAGGGTGGTGGGATCAGTCCTGCCTTGGGCTCTGTGCTCAGCAGGGAGTCGTAGTCTGCTTGAGATTCCCTCCCTCTCCTTCTGCCCCGCCTCCTGCCTGTGTGCTCTCTAAAATAAATAAATAAATCTTAAAAAAAAAAATATTGAGTGACCAACTAGTTTTAAAAAAAGCAATCAGGGGTGCCTGGGTGGCTAAGTTGTTAGGCCTTTGCCTTCAGCTCAGGTCACGATCCCAGAGTCCTGGGATCAAGCCCCACATCAGGCTCCCTGCTCAGTGGGGAAACGTGCTTCTCCCCCTCCCACTCCCCCTGCTTGTGTTCCCTCTCTCGCTGCCTCTCTCTCCATCAAATAAATAAATAAAATCTTTTAAAAAAAAAAGAGTCAATCATTTAATAGGCCTACACACTATTAATATTGCATATATACATACACACCTACCTCCAACACAAATCATTGTATACTTTTGAAATGTTACAGAAGTGAAAAATAGGAGAACCAAGAAGCTGGATGTTGCGGTAACAAAACTACCAGCCTTGGGGGCCTCCGCCTTTTCCCTGCCTTGTCTAAGAAAATACACTTTCTCATTTCTTAAAGAATCTTCTTTAAACAAAGTATTAACCAGTAATTCCATATGCAGCTTTTTACATGTGTAGAATGCCTTTAAGACTGTCTCAGGAATGTAAAGCATTATCCAGTCCCCTCCTGCCTCGGAATATTACACCCAGTGAGCCTGCTATTCCTGAAATTGAAGTCATCCGAAAGATCTTATCACAAATATTTCAATGGCAACACACTCATCATATTCTCTCTTCAGAATTCTGACCAACTTAATGGAAATTCCTGCCCATGCATTCCTATTTCTGGATGGACTTTAAACCATCAGGACTCCTTAATATAAAGATTCAATTTAATACCATACCACTTATGTTCTACTGTACTTAAAAAATCATTGAGATGAAGTCAAATATTAATATAACCTGAAAAGGCCTTTCTTAAGCATCAAAATATCCCAAAGCTTTTTGTACCCAGCACAAGAACCTTTCACTTCCACACCAAAGCAGCCTACTTTCCCGCGGATCTAAGGAAACGTGTACGGATCTAAGGAAACGTGTACGGATCTAAGGAAACATGTACGCAGGAGTTGCACAAACCACCTACCAAATAATCCAATGCTACCACGTGAGAAGCTGATCCTCTTTTGTGCTCTTCAATTATTCAGAATTGGCCTACAAAGAATGGCTGGGGACTACCTGAAGGAGCCTTTCAGACCTGTGCACCATGTTTGGCTTTTGTGCTACTGGAAAGCATCGGTATGATCCTCCCTCTCCAAATTTAGTAAAGAACAGAGCAGGAAGCTTAGAAATTACAAAGTACGCTGCATTAGAAAAGGAACTTTAAAGTGAAGACATAATTTACCTGTGACAGACTGGCAACTACGCAGGACAATGATCAAACTTCACTGAATACCCAAAACTTTACTTTTTTTTTTTTGGTTCATAACCTCTAAATCAGAAAGCTTTATGATTTTATTTTATAATACCCCAGTTTTCGCTGTTCTCCATTTCTCAATATTGAGATAAATTTACCCCAAATTCGGGGGGGGGGGGGACCTTGTAACTTCTGGTCTGCAAGACACCTTACAGCTTTGAGTCTTTAAAAACAGAAATCGACATTACATGGTATTAGAAAATATAACGTTACATATGTTTTATAACAGTTCCTGCGTGTTCAAGGACATCAGTACCCGGATTAAAAAACAAAAAAACAAAAAAACAAAAAACAAAAAACAAAAAACAAAAAACCCATGCTCAAACCCATGGTTCAAGTTTTTCCAGCCGTATTTTCAGAGATTATGTTTTTCGGTTTGCTCGCCATAATTACATTTTAAACTGGTCCATTACATTTGAAAATAAGTTGTGTAGAATGACTAAGGAAAAGGGGTCACTTAGAGATACGGCATTAAACACATTTTTAAGGCCAACAAAATCAGGGTTTGTAACTTGGAATCAGAGAAAACAGAATTCAAATTTCCAGTAAGCCAAAGTGAAAAACACAGCTATGTCACACAAAAACATATTTAAAAATAAAAATGGGAAAGTGTTCAAGCTCGATAGAAAAAAAGAAAACTAGCGTTTAAAATGGAAACTACTTAAATTGAGAAAGAATCCCAATGACATGACATTTTCTCGCCAAAGCGAAGGAATCTGAAGGCTCTATCGCTGAGCTCTCATTGTATTGCGTTATGAAGGTTTTGGCAACTGCTGGCCATTAATCTCGAACACAAAGGGGCCTCCGCAGCGGAGGCAGCGAGCGACCACCTCCCCCCGAGGCCGGAGCGCAGTCCCCCGAGGGACCCCCAGCGGCGGCGCCCGGGGGCCGGCCCACGGGGACGCGCGGAGGGCCCAGCGCGCCCCGAGTCCTGCGCCAGCCCCCGGGGACGGCGGGCGCCAAGCGG
>NC_048225.1:64314330-64424828 GCF_002007445.2 Ailuropoda melanoleuca
GGGCCGCATTGTCCTCCGGGGCCGCCCGCGCGCCGCACCAGCCGGGAGACACGCGCACCGGGGGCGGGCATGACCTCATCGGCGAGCGCACGCGGTCGCGAGCGGGGGGCTGCCGCCGGGGGGCGCGGACCGGGGCGGGGGGACGACCCCGCCACGAGGGATCAGGGGTCCCGTCATTCACTGGGCTCCCAAGTCACCTGCTTTGAAAGGTAGCTGCGGAGTGCGGGCGCCGCAAACTCGTGGAAAGCCACGGGGACGGGGGCCGGCCTCCAGCAAGCCAGAATTTATGGTGTGGGAGGTTGTCGGCCTCCAAAAGCAAATCCACTAATCAAGTAAGAATCAGACCGGACAAATGGCAGGCGTCCTGTAGTCCCGACGAGGGTGGGTGGGTAGACTGTACAAAAGGTGGCTGGGATGGAAAAGGTCCCCTGCTACCGGGTTCCCATTGCCGCACCATCCGGTCCAAAATGGAGGACCTAGCATGACTCCAGGAATGTATTCAAAAGTTTCGGTGTGTTATTTTAAGATGGACGTACAATTCCAACTGTAGTTATGACACGAGATCATGTGCACTTCCAAAAGAAAAGCGAGCGAGTGACAGTCATGCTTGGTCAATGCCTGACTCGTCTATAATGGACCTGTGCGGCCCAGTTTTGACTATAAAAAGCTTTCTGGTTTCAGACTCGATGCTGAGTGATTTTCTTTTCGGAACCAGCAGCCTCAAACCGACAGCCCTATAGAAGCAGTGACCTGCAGCTATGGCACAGGACCAGGGTGGCCGCAGGTCTTAAAAAGCTCCGTGCGCCTGCTTTAACATGGTGTACTTGGAGAACACTAATTTCCACCCACATACCTAATTACAGCTTACCGCCACACAGTATTTTATGCAGGGATCTCCAAGCACCGAGAGAGAGAACACCCTAGCCGTATTGTTGCCATATTGCAAGCAGAGACGGGGAGAGAGCTCAAGGACTGACGGAGTCCGTGTGCTGGGCACCGTTAGAGACCCTAACTATGAGGTTCATCGTCGGACCATAAGCATAAAACACACGCAACCTCAAAGAGGATCCTCCAGATTAACCAAAGACCATTTGCTGCGGAGGCTTTTTCCTTGGAAAAGTAATAAGACACACTGAACCATCTTGGGGGAGGTATTAACAAGACATACTGGACCACAAAGAACTCGCACCACTTTGCCCTAGTCCATTCACAGCACTACAGTACATCCAGCAGAGCTTATGTTTCAGGGAAAACTCTCACAAAGGGCTAAAAGGGGGGTGGAGATTTTGCTGTAATGCCTCAAACCACCTCCTGCCAGAAAATGCCTTCCAGATGACTCCATAACCTACTTCTCGTTTGTGAAATTTAATCCACCCCGCACTCAGTAAGCGATCTATCACATCATCTTTATCCTAACAGCAAACATTCCAATGGTATGGGCACCAAATTAAGCAATCCGAGTGGAAAAGGCTGCTCTTATTTTCTACGTTTATTAAAAATGTGCCAGCCAAGAATCTTGGCTGCCTACGACCATTTCCATCCTTTGGCAGTGGCAGCTCTCCAGCTCGCAAGTTGGTCATACCATTGCCCTTGGATTTAGATATTGCAATGGGTAGCCCGACCTCCAAAGGCATTCTGTGGCAGGGCAATCTGTTGCTTGTGACAAAATGTTGTTGCTTCTCAATCATATTTGGTAGAATGGTCAAAGAGGGGCAAAGAAAAACTTTGAGCTGGGAAATCACAGACGAATTCTGGTCACAGAGGAAACTTTGTGGAATGTGTTGCCATATAGAATAAAAGAATTTTAGATATGGAAAGAATCTTAAGTCCCTCCCACTCGTTTTTCCAAAAGGGGAAAAGGAGACCCAGAGAGGTTAAGTAAATTGCCCACTGTCCCACAGCCACTTTGTGGTGGAACTTAAACCCAGGATTTCCAATGACAGGTGTAGTCCTCTTTCTACCGCCTCATACCACGGAACTATGACAAAAGTAACAATGGGGTGAAGCGGTCAAGAGTTAAAGCTGATTCTCTTCTCATAAACCCTGCTTAAAAATGAGCTGGGATTATGTGTGGCTCGGCTGGATGGCGAAAATCATTTGAACACCTCTTATAAGGGTTGCCCAGCCAGAAGCCCAATGCCTGGCCTTTGTGTAGGTACCCAGATGTTTGAAAGGGGAAGGAAGGAAGGAAGGGAGGAAGGAAGGAAGGAGGGAGGGAGGGAGGGGAGGAGGGAAGAAAGGAAGGTAGGTCTGCCTGCTCTAATCGAAGATGAGGAGGAGACTATTCAAAAGAAATGGATTCTCTTCCTAATGCTAAGTGTATGAGCCTCCTCTTTCCCTCCTCCAGCAACACCCCAGCGGAATAGGACTGTATGAGGTCTGCTCCAAGCCCTAGGTAGTCACAGCCTTGATGTTGGTCTACACATCTGTTAGCAGTGTGCGCCCAGGTGGAAGATGAAACAAAACCCATGCTTCTGCTGAAGACGAGTTTGCTGCAGGGGTGTTGTCAGTCTGGCTCAGAGGGTTCTCTCAGAACACGCCTTGTTTAAATCCGTCTGATAGCATCAGTGTGGGCTTGTCCTCCATTTATGGGCATAAGGAGGATGCGTGACTAACGCTACCAGTCAGGAAGTCAGTGCTAAGGATTGTAGGCACGGTCTCCCTGGCACCCAAAAAGGGTTCTCCCCTGAAAAATAAGGAGTTACTTAGGGACAGGTGAGGAAGAGCAGGTAGTTTAGAGTGAATGTGACTGTACACTTTCTTCTTCTATGTATCAGTATTTTTTTCTTGTGTGGGGCAATTAGTTCACGACATATTTTCTGTTTATCTCTCCAAGAATGGAAAAAAGAAATAATGTAGAACATGATATTCCAGTAGGATTCAAGATATTTTTCTTACTCATCGTTCAGCTCTAGCTGCCCATATATAATCTGGGTCCTAAAATATTATCAGAAGGCATAGACATGAGAGGAAAGTATTTGCCTCTGACATTTGCATTTTTCTCCCATTTGTCATTTTTCTCCCTTCCAAATTAGGATTTATTCAGTTAATCTCATTTCCTCTTCCCAGAGTCTCTTTTCTTAGCGCTTTACTGTGGAAACTTGACAGAAGATTCCTAAATCCTGAACTGTCACACTGGAGTAACATTAATTGGTAGACACCATATTCTATAAAATGCAATACATTATTTCCACAGAATTCAGCCACAGCTGTGATTTAAAGATATATTGGGAGGGGGGAGGGGTAAAGGGAGAGAATCTCAGGCAGACCCCATGCTGAGTGCCAAATGCAGGGCTTGATCTCACGACCCATGTAATCATGATCTGAGCCAAAACCAAGAGTCAGATGCCCAACGGACTGGGCACCCAGCCACAGCTGCTATTTAAAGAATACAGCAGGTGGGCTCCAGTTCTAAAGATTTTATTTATTTATTTGTCAGAGAATGAGAGAGGGAGCACAAGCAGGGGGAGCAGCAGGCAAAGGGAGAAGCAGGCTCCCCGCTGAGCAGGGGCCAGACGTGGAGCTCAAACCCAGGACCCTGAGATCATGACCTAAGCCGAAGGCAGATGCTTCACTGACTGAGCCACCCACGTGCCCTCCCCCCTTTTTTTTTAAGATTTTTTTTTTTATAGGTGGGCTCCAGTTCTAGAAAACAATCGAATTATGGTGCTTTACAGACCGGGTTGAAAAGACGCACCATCACCATCTAATTCTGAACTCTCACATCTTCTAAGATCTGCCGGTAGCTTGGGAGGAACTAGTGGTTTCCCTCTTTCCTGCATTTGCATTGATTTACTTGTCCCATTTACTGTAATCCGACTCGAGAATATCAGTCAATCATGTTAGGGACATTATGATCAGGTGACAACTGACCTTGGAATCTTTCCTCAAAGGGGATCAGGAGGAAAGTTACTGAAGAAAAGATGATTTTCTGCCTAATCGCAGTAGATATGAAAGATAGGACCACTAGGCTGTGTCCTGAACAAACTGTCCAAAATGAATTCATACGGCTTCACACCACATCGTCTGTGACTTTTCTCACACCGCCGGGTTGTTGCAAAGTTCGTTAAAAATCCTGATTATCTTTCTCTTTGAAACTGTTGCTAAGCATGGTGACCTGGCCAAATTCTAGTTGGAGAAATGATCTTTGAATCTTCATTTCCTTAAGTTTAATGTCAAAATCCAGCCTCTGGTCAAGGCTTCCTACAGTTGAAAGCAGCAACTCCACCCATTGTAGTGCCTTTAAGTCTTGATCATTAGCACCAACTTATGTTGAGGGAAAACAGTAATGTCATATCCATTCCGTACAAGAAGAGATTGAGTCCTGGAGCCAGGTAGCCGGCAGCTAAATTCTTCACTGTAAACTGAATTGCAAATCAAAAATTAAGGAAATTAAGGGCAGAATCCTTCCCCTCTCCTGTCTATGCTAACAATTCCTGCTTTAGATGGAAGCCAACGTGGATAGGCTCTAGGTCTGAGAAAAAAACTAATGGTCTTGGAGGCACAGGAATGTGAGAGATGAGTGTGGCTTGATGATTGGCTCACCAATGATGGTATTTGCTAACCCTCGAGGCATTTACATACCTCGGTTAATCCTCCCAACATTCCTGGGAAATGGAGCCCATTATGGCCATCCTTGCTGGGCACGCGGTTCACGCAAGTGAAGCTGGAAGGTTAAGCAGTTGAGAAAGCCAGAAAGGCCATTCCACGGGCCACACGTTCAAGTTGTGCACCAGATAGCCTCATCTATGTCACTTCCTCTGATTAAAAAATAAGAGAGAAAATGACTCACGGTCCACTTAGGAAAAGGGACTAACATATTTAAAAACAAAACAAGCTAAGCTCTCTCAAGTCATTTAGCTCTTCCTTACCGACCCCAGGTAGCCACGGCAGGAGGCCACCTGGTAAATCATGACACTCCAGTCACCCAGCGGGACCTTTAGGCACAGGTTTGTGTCCTGAGTTCCCATGCTGATACCTCGTGGGATGGAAACACTCAAAGAAGTCTCTCCAAATGAGAGACCTCTCATAACGCTTGTTCGTTTGTTTTCCAGAATAATAACGCTACTGAGAAGTGAAGGGAGGTAACTCACTCCTTGAGCTCACCTTCACCTCCGCTGTCCCACGCACAAAACTAGCAGAGGGGTATGGAGCTTAGAGGAACAGTTTCTTAAACCAACCTGGTGAACCAAAAACTCATATGGAAACCCTTGGTGTATGTTGGCTACCATTTTTCATTGAATTCACGGCAATCAACAAACGAGACCAACTCCAAGGGTGTTTTTATATTTTTTATTTTTATTTTTTAAAGATTTTATTTATTTATTTGACACAGAGAGAGAGAGCACAAGCAGGAGGAGAAGCAGGCTCCCCCGCTGAACAGGGAGCCTGATATGGGACTCAGTCCCAGGACCCTGGGATCATGACCTGAGCTGATGGGAGACGCCCAACCGACTGAGCCACCCAGGCATCCCCAAGTGTGTTTTTAAAGGTGCCTAGAGAAGTGTCTGCATTCTCTTTATTAATATTCCGGTTGGTTATCAGAGAGCCTAGATGGGGAATACCACACGCCCTGGGTCACCCCATGCTCTCCAGAGCTTTGGTTGTTTGCAAAACAATCAGGCGTGAAAGTCTAGGATGAGAGTTACAATCTCTGAAAAGGATTGGTCTACTTCTTGGTATATCCTCTCATGAAAGACTTTTTTTAGGACTGAAGTACTCACTAAGAATGTATCAACGATGGACATGGTTACATGTCAGGGAAAGGTCTTGAATGCAGCCCCACTTACTGTCTTAGCTTCCCATCCATGCTTTCTTGTCTAACTCAGGGGGCATTTCATATCTGTCAAGCATCTGGACATTAACTTTCTTTAAATAGCTCCTGCTTGGGGACACCTGGGTGGCTCAGTCGGTTTAATCTCTGACTCTTGACTTTGGCTCAGGTCGTGATCTCAGGGTTCTGGGATCAAGTTCCAGGTCGGGCTCTGCACTCAGTGGGAAGTCTGCTGGGGACTCTCTCTCCCTCTCCTTCTGTCCCTCTCCCCACTCAGAGCATGAGCAGGGGGAGGGGCAGAGGGAGAGGGAGAAACAAACTCCTGGCTGAGCAGGTAGCCTGATGTGGGACTCGATTCCAGAACCCTGAGATCATGACCTCAGCTGAAGGCAGACGCTTAACAGACTGAGCCACCCAGGTGCCCCCTTTTTTTAATATATAAAATAAATAAATCTTCAAAAATAAATAAATAGCTCTTATTTCATGTGTTTTTTTGCAATGTTGCCTTCCCTGAGCATCTCACCCAACTTGAGTTTACTCGGTGTCTCTCACTTGCAAACAATATTTCCCTTGAAAAGTTCACAGTCTGGTCTTTTCCTTCTTTTCACCTTATTTTCTCTCCTACTACTAATGAGACAATAGTTTTGACTTGCTTTATTTGAGTTATTTATATCTTCAGTCCTCTGTTTAGTGTCAAGGCTGGTTTGGTGCTCCTTTCTTAGTGAATGATGCCCAAATTAAGTTAAGAAACAATCCCTAAGACAGCTGGCCTGTGATTCTTCATGTTGCCCTGGTATCCCAAGCACCGGACAGTCTGTTTAATATTGAAGGTTGATGTATCTAGCCAAGTGCATAGTTTATGTCAGGTTTGACTCACGGAACTTTCCAGAGTAACTCTGTTCTGTGACTGGATGGTGGGATACAAGTAGGGAAGGAAGAGTTAAACCAGTCTAGGTGTGAGCATAAATGGAAAAGGCTATTGACATGGGGCGATTTGATCTCTTGGTTGACTCGTGCTCAACCGGCATCAATCCATAGCACATAGAGCACTTAATCCTCTCCTAATAACGGGGTTTCTAGTGAGAGGACACAGAGAAGGAGCCCTGATGCTAAATCCAACGCAACGACCCCATCCTTGCTAGCAAACGTATCCAAGAAAAGGAGCTTTTCTGCTTTGACCTTCCACCCAGGTTCTTCTGTCAGGATTCTGATGGCAACGGACAGAAACCCAATTTGAAGAAGCTTAAGAGAAAAAAAAAAGAAATTTAGCTGCATATTTCTTCTTTCTTCTTTTTTTTTTTTTTAAGATTTATTTATTTATTTTAGTGGGGAGGGTCAGAGGAAGAGGGAGAAGGAATCTCCAGCAGACTCCACGCTGATGGCAGAGCCGCACCTCGCGATCCTGAGATCATGGCCTGAGCCGAAACCAAGGGTCGGCGCTCAACCGCGTGTGGCGCCCAGGCGCCCCTGTGTATTCCAAGTATTATCTTCAGGCTAGCTGGAGAGCTAGATGCAGGGCTCAATGTCACCCTCTCCAGCTTCGCGTTCTGCCCTATTCTCTCCCAAAGTACAATATTCGATTTCACGTTCTACCAGCACTGTGATCCCAAAGCTGGACTGTCTGTCCAACCAGCAAGGACTCCAGACCAAGTGGGGCCACACAACGATCCTGAACCAGTCACTATGACCAGAGTGAAGAAGTTCTCCAGTCGGCCAGGACCAAGTCATGGGTCCACCCTGTGGTGAGATTTGTTTCTTTAAAGATTTTATTTATTTTCGTTAGAGAGAGGGAGAGAGCACAAGCAGAGGGAGAGGCAGTGGGAGAGGGAGAAGCAGACTCCCCGCTGAGCAGGGAGCCCGATGCAGGTCTCGACCCCAGGACTCTGGGATCGTGACCTGAGCCGGAGGCAGACGCTTCACCGACTGAGCCACCCAGGCACCCCACTGTGGTGAGATTTTTTTATAAAAATGGTAGCAATAGGGGCGCCTGGGTGGCACAGCGGTTAAGCGTCTGCCTTCAGCTCAGGGCATGATCCCGGCGTTATGGGATCGAGCCCCCACGTCAGGCTCCTCTGCTATGAGCCTGCTTCTTCCTCTCCCACTCCCCCTGCTTGTGTTCCCTCTCTCGCTGGCTGTCTCTATCTCTGTCGAATAAATAAATAAAATCTTTTTTAAAAAAAGGTTGCAATAAATATAAATTATCATATACTAATAGATAGTATTACAATAGTCATAATAATATCCGTGCTTTTGGATTGGTCTCCCACACTGACGCTGAGCTTGGTCATGTGATTTGTTTTGGCCAATGAGATGATAGCAAATGTGACACAAGCAGAGACTTATGAAGGCTTGCTCATCGGGGCCTGCCCTTACTTGTTGCTCTCTGGAAGTCAAAAATGAGATAGATGCATGAAAGAAGTGGGCTAGTTTGCCAAAGGACAAAAGACCACATGGATAGAAGAAAGTTGCCCAAGTTGAGGTCCTAGACCAACAGCCTGTCAACCCCCAGACTGTAAATGAGGGTTCTAGACCATCCAACCCCCCCGAGCTGACCCAGACCAGAATGACTTCCCAGTCAACATAAGGAACCCTGAGAAATAATGGTTCTTGTTTTAAGGCCACTGAAGATATGGGCCGTTTGTTATGCAGCAAGATGAACTCATACACTAATTCTCTTCTTCAAGAAGTGCCCCAGGTGTTCGAGTACAACACTGGCTGAGCCCTGAGGAGGGAATCTTTTTTCTGGAAGCTCTTGCTCCACCTGAAGGATGTCCACGTTGGTGCAGGTTCTGATATCGAGGGACTCCTGAGTCCACGTGGAGACAACAGAGCTCCTCACTGGTTGGTTGGTTATTATACTTTACAGTTCTGTGGGCAGAAGAGAGCAGGAAATGCAAGACAGGCAAGTATAAGCAAAATGATGAAAATGCAAGGCCATAGAGGTGCCCAACGATGTGCGGATAACACAGAGGCTCTTGAGGTCATGTGCAAGAATTGCAACTTGTAAGCTGAGCGGTCCACATTCTTGTTCCCCTCTCTGCTTAGTTTCCTTTTGTTATCCACAAATCTTTAGTAAAGTCTCTCGGGAATGTTCCAAACTGTGCCCAACTGGTCCACAAGACATGAATAGTCTTTGTTGATGCTCAAGTTCAACTTTCCAGTGGGAACAGCACCCCTCTTAGGCCGTCAGGTTGGTGGCAGAGGTAAACGCTCCCTCTAATCCACCAAACTTGGCAGAATCACTTAGCACGATTCTCAGTGAGGGACCGTTGTCTGGCTAAGGAGCCAGGCGGGAGTTTGGCTAAAACCCATGTTTCTCTCCAATTTGAACAAGACACTGAGGTCATCCCTCAGAAGCGTTCGAGAAGGCCGTTTCTCTCCAAGGAGAGAAGAGGAGAGGAAGCGAATATTCCTGGAGGTCTCAGAGCAGAAGTTCAGATGTTGGCCTCCAGACGTACCAGGCAATAGTCCAGGGGTGTGACTGCAGGGAAGCTAGAATATGGGAAAGATCCGAGGAGGCCGTAAGAAGCAAACTTAGAGCTCAAGACACTTAGGTCTGATGGAAGTGGACATGGGGGTCAGGAGGAGGGAAGAGCCAGGACGAATAGGGGGGAAAGGGAAGCCCTTTACAAATACTTGGGGTGAAGTGGTCCGGGAGAGGTCCTGGAAACCAATAGATTACGTATCGATATACGTGTTCCAGCACCGGAGGATCCCTCAGTGGTTTTCTCATTAGGGTCCCAAGTCACTCTCCCCTGCCCTGAGCAGGTCGACTGCATTGTCATGGGTGCTAGAGGACACGAGACCTATGTGAAACACTCCCTCTTAAAAGGTCGCAATGGACAGCCAGCTTGCGCTAACAGAATTACTTTTCATGTAATAAAGCCTGGGAAAGGCAAGGATGACTGGTGTCTCACAGCGTCAAAACCTCATCTGTCTTTCGTTTTTACCCTCCAAGTATTGGCTTCTTCCTCTCAGATTGGCTTCTTCACAAGGCTATAATGACAGCTGCCAGCGCCTCCTGGCTCCCCTCCTTCTTGGCCATCAGAGGGACTGCTCTGCTCCAATGAGCTGCGGGCGGGGGGAAACAGAGACAAGCCCCAATTGACTTGCTCGGGTCGTGTGCCTCTCACAGTCTGGCTGGGGTCCCATGTGGGCCAGAGAGCCCTCCTAGAACCAGACCCCTGCAAGGAGAGATGGGAGGCTCCGCGAAAGAAGAGAGGGGGTTTTCTCTGAACCTGGAAATAAGACCGTTGCAAGTTCTTCCGGCTTCCTTACCAAATTCTACTTCCCAGTGGATCACTCATTTAAGGAGTAAGATGGAAAAGAACAGAATAAAGTCTAAATAATGGCATCATGGCTATGGACCAAGTTCTGGGCAATGTCTCTCTCTCTCTTTATTTTTTCTCATTTCATCTCCCTCCATATTTTACTTCTCCACATTTCTTTTTTTTTTCTTTTAAGATGTGATTTTTAAGTAATTTCTACACCAAATGCGGGACTCAAACTCATGACCGTGAGATCAAGATTTGAGTGGTCCTCCAACTGACCCAGCCAGGTGCCCCTCCACATTCCTTCTCACCTGGATATATAAGAAAAATCATGAACGTAAGAATAAAAATGAAAATAAAAAGGAATAAGGAAAGTTTTTTAAACTTTCTTTAAAAAGGGGCGCCTGGGTGGCTCAGTGGGTGAAGTGTCTGCCTTCGGTTCAGGTCACGATCTGGGGGTCCTGGGATCGAACCCAGCAATGGGCTCCCTGCTCGGCAGAAAGCCTGCTTTTCCCTCTCCCTCTGCAACCCCCCCCCACTCATGCTCTCTCTCTCTCAAATAAATAAATAAAATCTTTAAAAATAAATAAACTTTCCTTAAACAGCAGTATTAAAGGTAACCCAATGGTTTAAAGCCTAAATGCATAAAAAGAGCAGAGATGAATCTAAAGCATAGAAAAAGATAAAAATAACATTTCAAATGGGTATGAGGTGGTGTGTGAATCCTTAAATTATTTCTAATTCTAGTGGAGTTTATGATTACCTCTATTAACGTCTAGTTGAGTTGCTTTTTGGTGCTGTGTAAAACAGGGGCTTTTTATTATATTGGCTACTGAATTTTACTGTAAAAGTCTCTCCCTTTGGTTGGTTGGTTGGTTGGTTGGTTGGACGGAACAGGAGGTCCTTTCTGTATTTGTTTCTGTCTGTGTCCGTTTGGCTTATTTGAAGACATCAATTCATAATTAAATAGAACCGAGAGGAAAGCCTGTAAAATCAAATCAACTACCATGTTTTTAGTTTATTTCATCCGCCAAGTTCAAATGTATTATTTTTAGATAAAATTTATTGTGTTATCATTTATATATAATAGAATGCATCCACCTCAAGCATACATTATTTCAATGAGTTTGGGCAAATTTACGTGCCATGTGACCACCATTACAATCAAGGAGTAGAAAAAGTCCATCACCTGCAAAAGCTCTTTTGTGACTCTTCTTAGCTTCCTTCCCTCACCTGCAGCCCGGCAACCATCAGTCTGCTTTGTGTCATCATAGATTAGATTTTCTTTTCTAGAGCTTCATATAAAAGTAATCATGCTGCATGCACTCACACCAACTTCTTTGACTCAACATGATGTATTTATGATCCGTCCCGGTTGTTATGTATATCAGTAGACATTCCTTTTTATTGCTGAGTCCTATTCCATTGTGTGGATATACCACAATCTATTTACCTGTTGATAGACGTTTGGGTTGTTTCCAGTTTTTAGGCTCTGATGCATATAGCTGGTATGAACATTCAAGTGTAAGTCTTTGTGTGAACGTACATTTTCATTTCTTTTGGGTAAGTTTTTTGATTTGGAATGGCTGGATGGTCTGGTTAGTATATATTTAACTTTACAGAAAACTGCCAAGCTGGTTTCCATATTGTTGTGCCATTTTCCATTCCCACCGGCAGTGTGTGAGAGTTTCGATTGCTCCACATCTTGTCAACACTTAGTATGGTCAGCCTTTGTCATTTTAACCACTCTAGTGGATATGTGGTGCTATCTCATTGCGGTTTTAATTTGCGTTTCCCTGGTGACTAAGGATGTTGGGTATCTTTTTGTGTACTTATTGGCCGTCTGTATACCTTCTCTGTCCCTCATTATTGCCACCCATCCACGTTTGGGCTCTCTTGTCTAGAATGTAAATTGCTAGCTCAACTCCAGTGTAAATCAAGTTCTGGTCATATCGTCACCATACTTAAAAGGCTTCCACGGAGCCCTATTTGCTCAGAATACAGTTCACACTTCTTAGCAAGGCATTCAACACATCTACCAGTTGAGCCACATAAGACTCTTTAAGACCAATTGCCTGCCATTTTTCTTCCCTAGCTTTTCTCCCTGACCCTATTCCTCCCCACACTTGCTCGTTAGACTGTTGACCATTCCCTAACCGTGCCTTATGTACTCATGGAGTTGTGGCTTTCTCATGTCATATATTCTACTGAGGGAGTACTTTGCTCTTCTCCACGTGAATCCATTAAGCTCAGCTCCAAAGTCTCCTCTTCTGGGAAGCCTCCCCAACCTGCTGAGGTAGAGTTCACAGCTATCTTTGCATTCCAGTGGTATTCAGTGCATATGCTGCTACCATCCACTGGGTGCCTGGTCCTGGGGCTCCCGGCCCCGAGTTTACCTCTTCAAGAGCATCAGTGGGGCCTACCCCCTCCTGCATCCCGAGGGCATCACACTGACTCCTACTTGGTCACTCTGGCTGACCCAATGGGGATGCGTGACTGAGCCAATAAACCCAAACCCTGCCTTGAGACCCGCGTTCACCCTCCAGAAACCCGCATCTCCTTATCTGTACATTGAGAGTAAAAGAGCCGACTCATAGTTTCTTTCCAGGTCTAACGTTTTTTAAATTCTGTATCTAGTATTTGAAATCCAGTAAAATAGTCGATTTCACCGTATGCCAAAACCAGATGACAGGGCCAGTGGCGCTAATTAGATAACTGGATTGTTGTTGAGTTTGGTGCTTGGAGGAGTGGCATCTGATTCACTAGGAAGTGACAAGTTGAAAATGGTGGCACTCTTCTCGATCACCTCTGCTGGCAGATGTGATAATGAAGAATTGCACCATTTGGGTCTAAATCTACAATACAGCCGTAACAGCACATTCTCACATTTTCCTACGAGTTTGTGCCTTTATGTTTCTATGTGTCATGGGTTTTTCTCTCCTACAGTTTGAGGGAAGACAAAAGGAAGAATGATAGTACTTGGGAACCTGCGGTCTACTATTTAGCTAGACAGTCACAATTAAAGCAATCTAGTAATTATGACTTCCATTGTAACTTGCAGTAGTTATCATCTTTTTTTTAAAAAAAAAAGGTTGTTTACCAAGTATATCAAGTTAAAAAAATATGATGAAGACATTTTTTCCATACGGGATATGACAAATACTGTTTTAAATAAGGCAAATTATCTATGATATTTTTTTGACCTATAAATCCGGAAGTTTCCTTCCCACATGATTACCCTGGAAAAAGTTAGAAATTGAAGCAGTCTATGATAGCTTCTTAACTTCTTCCTGGGGTTACAGCATTCGTTAGCTGGCAAAAGCCAGAGCCAGCTCTACAATTTGGATTTCAAATTTAGTAAGTGGTAAATCATTTGTAAGACCCAAAATACACAAAACTACAGCAGCAACAATATCCTTCGCAAGCATTTCAGAAGGATCACCAGCGCACGGCCAACGTTTATTAATTGTTCTATAAAAAGACACACATAGAGGCATCGGCCCCAAAGGTCTGACAACATCAAAGAACCGTTAAAATGACTGTTAACTGTCCATTAACTCTGAACGAAAGCTGCTCGTGGAATTATATCACCATAACTTTCTAGGATGCTCTTGTATTTTTTAGGAATTTTGTCCAAATTAGGGATATTCTTCCTCCCCTGACAGTTGAAGGGCTGCATTGAATTGACCCATACTACATGTGTCTTTTCCATATGTAGCAGATCAATATTCCTGCCACTTAGAAAAAGATACCAGACCGGAACTACCTCTCTGGGTGTCTGTCTTTCACCATCTATAAAATGAGAGTGACAGTCTTAGGAAAGAGTCTTCCCAGTGGGACTCCTGTAAAAACAGGTCTCATTTTTTTTTTTAAGATTTTATTTATTTGACAGAGACAGAGAGACAGCCAGAGAGAGAGGGAACACAGGCAGAGGGAGCGGGAGAGGAAGAAGCAAGGCTTCCAGCGGAGGAGCCCGATGTGGGGCTCGATCCCAGGACTCTGGGATCACGCCATGAGCCAAAGGCAGACGCTTAACAACTGAGCCACCCAGGTGCCCCAGGTCTAATTTTTTTTTAACTCTACAGTACCCCCAAGAAAGTCCAGAACATGGAAACCTCCCCAACAAATGATAAGAAGTAATTTTTTTCAGGATTCTTACCATGCAGCTATTAAAAAGTAAGCAAATAATTTAAAAATGTGATGACATGGGGAAATGCTCTTAAACATATTATGAAGGGTGAAAACCAGGCTATCAAATTGTAAGAATAGAATGAGGCTGATTTTTTATTTTTTATTTTATTTTTTTTAAAGATTTTATTTATTTATTTGACAGAGAGACAGCCAGCGAGAGAGGGAACACAAGCAGGGGGAGTGGGAGAGAAAGAAGCAGGCTCCCAGTGGAGGAGCCCGATGTGGGACTCGATCCCAGAACGCCGGGATCACGCCCTGAGCAGAAGGCAGACGCCCAACGACTGCACCACCCAGGCACCCCGAGGCTGATTTTTTAAAAGATTTTTATTTATTTATTTGAGAGAGTGGAGAGAGCTCAAGCAGGGGAAGACGCAGAGGGAGAGGGAGAAGAAGGCTGCCCACTAAACAAGGAGCCTGATGCGGGGCTCGATCCCAGGACCCCAGGATCATGACTCAAGCTGAGGGCAGGAGCTTAACCGGCTGAGCCACCCAGGTGCCCCAGCCCCAGAATAACGCCAATGTTTATTTATTTGCTTGTTTAAAGATTTTATTTTTTAAATAATCTGTACACTCAAGTGGGGCTCAAACCCACAAACCCGAGATCAAGACATGCATGCTATACTGACTGAGCCAGCCAGGTGCCCCAGCATAAGGCCGATTTTTAACAATAAGACTGGGTAAGGCACAAATCCATAAGCGTGCATGGCAGGAGCAGGGAACAGTCAACAATCTAAGGTGCAAGCCTGTGTGTATTGAAGAGGGTGAGCAGGGGAGACAAGATGTGGAAGGAAGATGGCACCAAACATATATATCTACACATCTGTACTTACACGCGTGCTTATACATATATGTGTCTATATACACGTAAGTATCTACATATATGTGTGTGGGCTGTGTGTTGGGAGGCTTAGAGAGTGGACAGACATGCACAAAAACATTAATCAAAGGGGGCGCCTGGGTGGTTCAGTCGGGCACCTGCCTTCAGCTCAAGTCATGATCTCAGGGTCCTGGGATTGAGCCCCACGTCAGGCTCTCTGGGAGCCTGCTTCTCCCTCTCCCTCTGCCTACTGCTCTGCCTACCTGTGCTCTCTCTGTGTCAAATAAATAAATAAAATCTTTAAAAAAAAAATTAACCAAAGCTCTCACTAGACAGTGGCACTCTTTTCTTTTACTTACTTTTCTATAATTTTTAAATTTCCTACAACGAACGTATGTTATTTTATAATAAAAATATTTTTTAAAGACTTCTTTATTTATTTTAGAGAGCGGGAGAGAGAGAGAGAATCTCAAGCAAGATTCCACACTGAGCACAGAGCCTGACACAGGGCTCGATCCCAGGACCCCAAGATCATGACCTGAGCTAAAACCAAGAATCAGACGCTTAACTGACTGAGCCAGCCAGGCACCCCAATAAAAAGTTATTTTTAAAAAGATCTTTTCAAATAATTGATTATAGGCCTCTTTGAAATAGTGAGCTCTCCTGTGCCTTGAAAACATGATTTTTATGATCGTAACTGCTGTGCAAAGTGAGACATGCCTGCTTAACTTGTTCTGGCTTCATGTAGGAAATTCCCCACAACCCAGAGGGGTGTCTGAAAGCTAGTAGTCTTCAACATCTGAACGACACCAAAAACCACTATGTTAAGCACAAAGGGCATTTGACAGAAAATGACAGGTGTCGTCAAGGACGTGGGGAAAGGGGAACGCTCGTGCACCATTGATGGGAATGCAAACCAGCGCAGCTGCCATGGACAACAGTGTGGAGGTGCCTCCGAAAGTTAAAAATAGATTGACTGTATGATCCAGTAATTCCCCCGCTGGGTATTTACCCAAGAAAATTGAAAGCAAGGAGTCAAAGAGATATCCGTTCAGCCACGTTCAGCAGCATTATGCAGAATGGCAAAAAGTTGGAAGCAATCCAGGTCTCCAATAGCTGAACAGTGGACAAAATATGGTATATAACCATACAATGAAATCTCATGTGCCTGACGGAGGAAAGAAATTCCAGGGCGCCTGGGGGGCTCAGTCGGTGAAGCATTCGACTCTTGGTTTGGGTTCAAGTCTTGATCTCAAGGTCGTGAGATCGAGCCCTGCATCAGGTTCTGTGCTCAGCATGGAGTCTCTTTGAGGTTCTCTCTCTCCCTCTCCCCTCCCCCCAGCACGCTTTCTCTACCTCTAAATAAATAAATAAATCTTTTTTTTTTTTTTAGGGGGCGCCTGGGTGGCTCAGTCGGTTAAGTGTCTGCCTTCAGCTCAGGTCATGATCGCAGGGTCCTGGGATCGAGCCCCACATTGGGCTCCTTGTTCAGTGGGGAGCCTGCTTCTCCCTCTCCCAGTGCCCCCCCACTTGTGCACACACCCTATCTCTCTCTCTCTCTCTCAAATAAACAAATAAAAATCTTTTTAAAAATTGGCCTCATTCTATTCTTACAATTTGATAGCCTGGTTTTCTTCCTTCTGTTTCCAAAATAACAGAAAAAGTTTAAAATTTGCAATTTGGGTTCTTAAAGGAATAAGCTCTGGTTACCTGGAAAGGGCACCCATGTTGGCCTAAACCGAGCAGTGCGTTCTCCGCCCCAGGGCTAGACAAAGGAGGTGTCACCCGTCCAGATGCTTTTGAGTCATTCGAGTAACCCCACACGAGGCCAGCCCCACCATCACCTTGGTTACCGTCTCCTGGGGCCAAGCTTCATTCATTTACCCTCCCTGAGTGCTTTCTCTCCAGGCAGGTGCACCTGTGCTCCAGGCTCGCAGGGCGGGGGGCTGCCCTCTCCCACCCCCTCAGTGAAAGAGGATCCTGGCCTTTCTCCTCTTGCTGCACTTGGGCCCCAGACCACTAACCAACTCTGGTGCATAGTGTTTGAAGAAGCGCTCGACGATCACTTCGGGCTGATCCCACAGCAAAGCTCGAGACGCAGAGCTAGGACCGCCCTTGGGGTTGGGTTGGGGGGTGGCTTTCTTAGGAAATCAGTTTTGAGGCTCTGGGGGAGCACCGATCAGCTTTTACATCATGAAACGTGAACCCCACAGTTCTGGCCTGGAGAGACAGAGAGAGACAAAGAGACAGACAGAGACAGAGACAGACAGGGAGAGGCTGGGGTTTGACCTTGGCCAACCTGTGGACAGCGCTGTCCGGGGGGGCGGCCACCAGACCCCTCACCCCTTCAGTCAGAGCAGCTTTGCCTTCATTAGGAACTTTGGGAAACCATACACAAAAATTCCAACGTGTTTCTGCTTCTAGCATGGAGGTAAAGGTTGAGGACTCTCCCAAGGAGACAGTTACACCCCACACTCCCCAGCGCCTGGGTGAGCCACCCTCCCGAGGCCTAGCCTCTCGGGAGGCAAGGTCGTGGTGATGCTGTTTATCCTGTTCGAGGGACTTGTTAGCAGTGAAGCCAGGACTCACACCCCGCGTGGTTAGTAATCCTTCACCCCCAGCCCGTCCTGTCTGCCTCTTTTCCCAGATTAAATACACTGGCATCAAGAGAGGGCCTCAAGTTTATGTTCACAAGGCCTGGCTTCCATCTCTGACGCGGCCGCTGCGGACGTGTATGACTTTGCAGACGTCTCGGAGCTTTCCTGAAAGTCGGTTTTCTCACGTGTCAAACTGTGTGAATCCCCGCCCTAACCTCCCCTCGGGTTGTTATGCGCGTCAAATGAAATGACTCAGCTTTTGTTTTCAAATTGATTTTGAAATATTTATGTTGAATGTGTTGTGTCCTGAAATGATCGCCACTTTTACTTATGGGATGTCTTACAGCCTGATTTGCCCGAGGCCACATGCCTGTTTTTTTTTTTTCTCTTTTCTTTTATTTATTTATTTTTTTTAAGAGAGAGAGAGCAGGTGGGGAGGGGCAGAGGGACAGGGAGAGAATCTCCAGCAGACTCCCCACTGAGCACGGAGCCCAACTCGGGGCTCGATCTCCCGACCCTGAGATCATGACCTGAACCAAACCAAGAGTTGGATGCTTAACCGACTGAGCCCCCCAGGGGCCCCTTTTTTTCTTTTTTAAATGAAGGAAGAACAGGTTAACATGATCCCATGTCCATGAAACTGCAACCTCAGGCTTAGAGCACTGCTGTTTGGAGGTAGTAGGGAGATGGCCCCGCAGGACCAGGTCAGACGGTCACACCAGCTGGCTTAGCTGGCCATTAAGGTCTTCCTGATCAGCTTCCGGGGACATTTACTTAGAAATGTTACTACAATAGTGGAGTCCCCTATCCGACCAGGGATTCTAAACGTAGGGGCCAAAGGACACCTGAACCTCTGAAGGGCCTCTAATTCCGAGGCTTTTCTAGAGGCAGAGTTTTTCTGGGTCATCTTGTGGCCTCCTGCCTCATCGTCCGGCTCCCCTGCGTCACCTCCCACCTGCCCCCGCCACCCCCACGCCGCAACTGTGTCTGACTCACACCAGCCACCCAAAGATGGGAGAGGTCCAAAAATGAAAAAAACATGGAAAATAATATCTCAGGTGGAAGCAAGCCAAAGTGCCCACCGATGGATGAGCAGGTAAGCGAACTGTGGCAGAATAGAGACAACGGAATATTTTCCAGCCTTAAAAAGGAAGGAAATCCAGAGGCACCCAGGTGGCTCAGTCAGTTGGGTGTCTGCCTTTGGCTCAGGTCGTGATCCTGGGGTCCTGGGATGGAGCCCCACCTTTGGGTCCCTGCTCAGCAGGGAACCTGTTTCTCCCTCTCCCTTTGCCCCTCCCCCGGCTCTCTCCCTCTCTCTCTCTCTCTCTCTCTCTCTCTCTCAGCATAAATGAACCTTGAAGGCATTATTCTCAGTGCAACAAGCCAGTCACAAAAGGACAAATATTGTGTGATGCCACTTACACGAGGTACCTGGAGTAGGCACATTCCTAGAGACAGACAGTCATTCAGAAGTTACTAGGTCCTAGGGGAGGAGGCAATGCGGAATTATGTTTGGCAGTGTGGAGTTTACGTTTTGCAAGATGTAAATGTCGTGGAGGGGGCTGGTGGTGATGCTTGTACAACAGTGTGAATGAATGTGCTTCAAACCACTGAACTATCAGTTAGAAATGGTTAAGATGGTTAATTTTAAGATTTGTGTATTTAACCAGAGGAGGGGAAAAAAAAATAGGTAACATCTCCCAGCATAAATTTAGACATCTTCAGCGACACTTGGTTTTATCCAGGAATCAAAGACAAGCACTTATTACTTCTCTAGAATGTTCTGTTTTCTTCTACTCATTCTGGGACGGGCTCACTAAGTAAATTACATCTTTATTTCACACCCACACAGGAATTATAAGTGGATGGAGGGTGATTTGGGCATCTAGAAAAAGTATAATAGCCCTGGTAATGCAAACTCCAGCAAATTCTCCTAGCAATTCCAGAAACTGCTAGCTATTTTCCCCACTCCCTGTAAAATGTCTAAGTTTTTGAAAATCTTAGGAGTCTTTGACCCCTTTTGGAAATGTAAGAGAGTATTGTTGTACTTCACTAATAACATTGATGGAACCCCCAAAATTCAGTGATTTGCAATGCCTGTCTACACGGGGCTGCATAACCAGGAATGGAGACAAACACTCGACTTCAGTACAACGTTTGGTCCAACACTCCTACCCTTGTTTGAAGGAGAGACTGTCTTGTTCGGTGGAATGACTTCTTTAACAATGAACCATTCATTCGCTTCTGATTGCACCAGAAGGAGAGAATTACCAATTCTTCAAAGTAGCTTTTTAAAGCACAAAATTAGCCTTCTGGGGGTGAGAAAGGCTGGGAACAGGTAGGGGTAAGAAATTGGATCTAAATTAATTCAGCCCAGGCTACCCAGGACCTGGAAGCTGGTTCCACACTGACGTCCTCTGTCTGAGTTCTAAACGGGTGGCCCTATTTCTGTTCTTAATGCAAAGAAATCTTCATCACACGGAACACGGCTGATCTAAGGTGGACTTTATCTGATCGGCATGGCAGAAGGACCAAAAGCTGAATGAGCTGAGAGACCTCCTGCCCTCTCTCTGGAAGCCAAGGTGGAGAGAGGTACAGCACTGGTAGATGTAGGAGAGAATCTACTTATCCTTTTCAGGAGACGATGTTTCCTCCAGAATCGTCTACACAGCATTGTTCATCTGTGTTGAATTCTCCTTAAAATTAAGTGACTCTGTTCAGGGGGCTCTTCTAGCAATGAGAAAACTGTGATATAGTTCAGCCTTAGTCACCAAAATCAGCAATGGGTTTTAAGGCAGGAAGAAAGGAGTTTCTGGATGACAGCATTTCTGGATGAGAGACAGACAGTTCCTGAAGAAAGCCCGTTGGAATGAGGAGCTGACCTCTGGAGAAAGAACACAGACAGAGGTCAGCAAGGTGAGCCTGCTCGAGAGAGGGGGGAGCGGGCAGCGCGAGCCCAAGCTCCTCACCCACCTTTGATGCTTGAGAATGGAAACCATCTCTCCCTATTTCTGTACACCTTGAACACAAGGACCAAAGCCACCAATGTCTACGTTACTGTGACTTTCTCATCCCACTGTGTTTCCTGGGGCGCCTGGGTGGCTCAGTCAGTGAAGCATCTGCCTTCGGCTCAGGTCACGATCTCAGGGTCCTGAGATCTAGTCCTGCCTCAGGCTCCCTGCTCAGCACGGAGCTGGCTTCTCCCTCTCCCTCTTCCCCTGTACCCCGCTCGTGCTCTCTCTCTCAAATAAATAAATAAAAACTTTTTTAAAAAATTGCTTTCCTATGCCAGGAGACACTTTCACAGGCAAATAACCTTGTTGTGTGTTACAGGAACTTCCAACTGTTTCAGCAGAAAGCACCAAGGTTTTTGTCCAAAGACCCTTTGAAACCCTGTCTCAGAATCCTGGCTTTGCTTTTCCCACCATTACTGGACAATCATTACCAGACGGACTCAAGCCCCCGTGTTGAAAGAACTGCCTGAAACCAAACGGCCAGTTCTCAATAGATTCTGACCTTGCGTTTTCCCCTTGGAGATCCCACCAAAGCTCTGTCCAGGGGGTATTCTCCCTTCTCGAAATAAGCGCTAGACTCAGCTTTCTTCCATCAACGGGTTGTGCTAGTGTTATTTGGGGACCCAGCATTTGACACATTGACGTGCACAACACACGAGAAGATTAGTTGATAATCGATATTGATTGTGACCTAGTGCTTTACAATTCACCACTGTCCCACGCTGTGTCTCACTGAGCCCATTTACTGCTGTGAGGGGGAAGCAAGATACGTCAATTTCGGAGTCATGACAGTTTCACACGGGAGAGCAGGAGTCCAAGGAGGGCAAGCAATTTATTTGAGGTTAAACAGCCAATTAAAAGGCAGGGTAGAATCTTTATTGAAACCTCTTGATTTCAAAGGTTGAAGGTCAAACTGCAGAGGTGATCATTACGATATTTTGCATTCGAGTAGGAAATAAAGCATTTGCCTAAATCGTAAAGAACCGAAATGTATTCGTTGCTGGGACCACGGTAACAGAGTCGTGTGGCTTAGAACAACAGAAATCATTGTCCTACAGTTCCAGAGACAAGAAATCCAAAGTCAAGGTGTCAGGCAACTCCCGAGGGCTGTGAGGGGAAATCGACTCCATGCCTCTTGCCTAACTTCTGGTGTTTCCTGGCAATATTTCACATTCCTTGGTTTTTTCCAAGAAACTTCAACCTCTGCCTTCATCTTCACCCAGCATGTTCCCCACGAGCATGTCTGCATCCAGATTTCCCCATATTTATTTATTTATTTATTTGAGAGAGAGCCAACAGGGCAGAGGAGGGGAGGAGCAGAGGGAAAGGGAGAAGCAGCCTCCCCACCAAGCAGGGAGTCCGATGTGGGGCTCGATCTCAGGACCCCAAGATCATGACCTGAGCTGACATAACCAACTGAGCCACCCAGGCGCCCCCAAATTTCCCCTTTTTGATGAAGACACCAGTCATCTTGGCTTACCAAGATTCACCCTACTCCTGTATGAGCTCATCTTAACAAATCACATCACCTGTGACTGTATTTCCAAGTAAAGTGACAATCTGAGATCGGGGGGCGGCGGGGGGGGGGGTTGGTCAGCACATGGATTTGGAGGGGAAGCAATTCAACCCACAACACAAAGATGTGAATGTTTGTTCCACCTTTGCAAACCCAGCAATTGCTAATTGATGCTTTCATGCCAGTAAATCCAGGGAACTAGGGATGTTTTTTAAGACAGTGTACTTTGCCACAGTGTAGAGACACCTGATTCCTGGGGGCGGATAGATTTCCTGGGCTGCTCTGTGGCTGATTTTACTTTATTCTCAGTAATAAGTAATCATGAATACTTCATGGAAGCCATTGTTTGTATTCAGATTACAGGACACAGCCGCCTCCACTGCATTTGGAGAGTGAGAACAACAACCGAGTCGTGTCCACCAGAGAGCCTGGGCCGGCCCCGAGCACGCCATACTCTCAGTGGTGCAAATGGGCTCGTGCTAAAACACAGTGCGAAGAAAACAACCTATTTTAGTCACAAAACGTAGACAGGGAAAGTGGCCTGTTACTAACTTGGGTGAATTTATTCCGGAAACTCTTCTGCTTTAACAGCCAAGGGCTGATCCCAGGAGCAAACATTCTACTCCTCAACAAGGGTCTCGCCTGGTGCATTTACCAACCACAAAAATAGGGTCAGATCTGTGTCATCGAAGCTTTCACACAATCAGCAAGGACAGCCCGAGGGGGTTGCTCTTTTTCTTCTTCTTCTGTTTCGTCCATTTTTTGTTGGTTTTGGTGGAAATCTCTATTTCGAGAGGGAAAATTGTAATTGCTTACTGGAAACAGATGTTTTCTGAATCAGTGGATTAGATGTTTTTATGACTATATTGATTTTGGCTTCATACAATGTTGCACGCATTCAAATACTGTATACACGGCTACATACATGAAACTTGTCTGTAAAGGATGAACTAGAACAATAAAATCGATACCATGAAACTCACCACCCAGCTAAAGAACCAGAACACCACCTGTCACTCTTCCTTTCCCTATGTAACCTACTTGATACATTGTTTTGCTTCGCTGCGTGTGGAGCTTTATGAAAGTAGCATATATATGTGGTCTTCTTTGCTCAGGTCTTTGCTTTCAGTATTGTGGCTCTGAGATGACCCCCATGTCCGCATGTCACTCTCGCTCATTCCTTTTCATTGCTATGCAATCGTCCATTGTGTTAATGCTCTAAAGTTTACTTATCCATCTGCCTGGAAAAGAAAACTGAGTTGTCTGCACTGTTTTGTCCTTTTGAATAATGAACATTCTATGGGTCTCTTGGTACATTATGTCCAAAGTTACTCTGGAGCATTGGTTTTCAAACTTCTTAAAAATGTGATATTCTGGACACTTACAATAAATGTATTTTGTGTGTATAATAAAAATTGTACACATATGGGAACACACACATGGATGAAACAATTTATGAGACAAAAGTTATCCTTACTATGGACGATGTCCCTTTAGTTTCTCTACTGTATTTTATTTGGTTTGTTAAAGATGCTTGCTGTGTACCAGTAAATCAGTTTGGGGGAGTCAAAGGCTATATTTGGATTTTCGACTGCTCAGGGCGTTGGCGCCATGACTAGCCCCCTGCACCATGCAAGGGCCAACTGTATACCCAAGAGTGAAACTGCCAAGTCCTAGCAACACGCATGTTCAACTTCACAACAAAACAGCAAATTCCTTTCCAAGGGGACTGTACTGGTTTGTGCTCTCTGGGAAGGTGGGAGAATTCCTGCAGTTCCGCACCTTCTCCCACACCTGCTAACCCTTGCTCGTCCGGCAGGTGTACAGTGACACGTGACTGTGGTCTGCATTTGCACTTCCCCGAGGAATGATGAGCCTGGACATCTTTTTGAGTCTTTACTCACCCTCTCCGTGAAATGACTAGTCATGTCTCTCGCCCACTTTTCTATTGGGCTTTTTGTCACGGCACTTTTTGGACAATTTGCCTCCCGGCGTTGGCTCAGCTAACCCAGGGCTTACTCGGGAACATTACCCCGTTTGGGGTGGACTGGGAGCCACGGCACTTGCGTTCGTCTGAGGGGGTAAGAGGAAAACTGGTACCCCGTTTTTTGGTTTTACTACCGAAGCCCTCCATGTACCCTTGTCGGGAACAAACCTGCATCAGAAATTCTTTCCTCTCCAGTGAGTCCACTGCCTTTTTATTCTGTCCCTTTCTGGAATGTGCAATAGCTGCTGAAGAGAGTCCAAGGCTGCCAACCGCTTCTCACGGGCACCCCTGAAGGGACAGCAGCCCGTGTCCCCTTCCCTGGGGCATCTGGCTTCTTCCCCCCCTTGAACTTCTTGCTCCTCGGCTCCCCTGGCATTGGGACTCTAGAGGCTTCTTTTGATGGCATCCAAAATTTAACCTTGAGTTGAAATTCTGGGCTTTCTTTCTCAAGTGCTCCTCTCTTCCCCGGTGTTTCACCGGAAGAGGTAGAGAATCTCGGGTCACCGTGTGCTGGTGGCCTTGTTGTGGCCCTGCTCACGGACCCTGCGGTACTGTCCTATGGCTGCATTTCGGGGTGGGTGGGAGGCCTTGTCCCAGGAGGGCTTTGGGGGCTTTTTGGGGTTTTTGTTTAAAGATTTCATTTATTTATTTATTTAGAGAGCACGTGTGAGCAGGGGGTGGGCAGAGGGAGAAGGAGAGAGAGAATCTCAGGCAGACTCCACACTGAGCACAGAGCCCAACATGGGGCTCGATCCCACGACCCCCGCAATCACAACCTGAGCCAAAACCAAGGGTCGGACGCTAAACCCGCTGAGCCTCCCAGGCTCCCCTCCAGGACGGCTCTTGTAACGATGCGGTCCACGCAATCGCATCACAAAACCGACAACAGGTTTCCATGCTGACCATGTGATGGTTGGGGTTTGTGCTGTTGACTAAATCAATCATTAATATAGCCACCCCAACATCATAAAAACAAAAATCAGACAACACCCAGGCCTCCGTCATGATAACTTTAGGACCCAGAACATGAGTGAAGTTCAGATTTGCCGCTTACGTGATCTGGAGAATGACTCTGGGATTACAAGGTTCCCGGGGGTCCTGCTTTGCCTGATGACACTATTCTTGGGAGCAGCCCTGGGCCCTTCCTCCCCTAGCTCAGGGGTTCCCCGCCTGGGTTTTGCCCGCTGTCCTGGAGGTGACATCTAGCCCCTCGGCTGTCAGCATCCAAGATGCCAAGCCAACAAGAGCAGCAGGACGAACAGGCCCTGTCCTCTGTCTCAACCAGACAAGCGTCTCGCTTTCTTTTTACAAATAGAATCCCACGTAAGAACTTGTTTTTATGAACGCAACTTCTGTTTTTGAGGTTTGAAAACCACGGCAGCTGCTTACCTTGAAGCAAAAGCCCTCAGAGGACTGGGCCGTCGCTGAGGACACCAGGCCGGTTTCTTTCCCCTCAAATAAACATGCAGCTGTCATGGGAAGAGACCCATGACATCTCGATGGCTGCTCGGGGGTCCACAATCACCCCTGTTCCAGCTGTTGTGACCTTCTGTTTCCTTACTGTGGGGGACCGAGGTTGTCTCCCCAGATCAATGCTGTCATCGTCGCCAGTAATGGGGCTTCGGCCCGCACAGCCCCACACAGCCGGAAAGCACTCTGCTCAGCATGGCCCGAACGACAATTTCCCCCAGTGGACAGTGAGCACCCGTGAGGTGTGTAATTCCACGTCACTTGCTTAAAAAGAATCTGCCTACGGGGTGCCTGGGTGGCTCAGTTGGTTGAGTNGGAGCTTTATGAAAGTAGCATATATATGTGGTCTTCTTTGCTCAGGTCTTTGCTTTCAGTATTGTGGCTCTGAGATGACCCCCATGTCCGCATGTCACTCTCGCTCATTCCTTTTCATTGCTATGCAATTGTCCATTGTGTTAATGCTCTAAAGTTTACTTATCCATCTGCCTGGAAAAGAAAACTGAGTTGTCTGCACTGTTTTGTCCTTTTGAATAATGAACATTCTATGGGTCTCTTGGTACATTATGTCCAAAGTTACTCTGGAGCATTGGTTTTCAAACTTCTTAAAAATGTGATATTCTGGACACTTACAATAAATGTATTTTGTGTGTATAATAAAAATTGTACACATATGGGAACACACACATGGATGAAACAATTTATGAGACAAAAGTTATCCTTACTATGGACGATGTCCCTTTAGTTTCTCTACTGTATTTTATTTGGTTTGTTAAAGATGCTTGCTGTGTACCAGTAAATCAGTTTGGGGGAGTCAAAGGCTATATTTGGATTTTCGACTGCTCAGGGCGTTGGCGCCATGACTAGCCCCCTGCACCATGCAAGGGCCAACTGTATACCCAAGAGTGAAACTGCCAAGTCTTAGCAACACCATGTTCAACTTCACAACAAAACAGCAAATTCCTTTCCAAGGGGACTGTACTGGTTTGTGCTCTCTGGGAAGGTGGGAGAATTCCTGCAGTTCCGCACCTTCTCCCACACCTGCTAACCCTTGCTCGTCCGGCAGGTGTACAGTGACACGTGACTGTGGTCTGCATTTGCACTTCCCCGAGGAATGATGAGCCTGGACATCTTTTTGAGTCTTTACTCACCCTCTCCGTGAAATGACTAGTCATGTCTCTCGCCCACTTTTCTATTGGGCTTTTTGTCACGGCACTTTTTGGACAATTTGCCTCCCGGCGTTGGCTCAGCTAACCCAGGGCTTACTCGGGAACATTACCCCGTTTGGGGTGGACTGGGAGCCACGGCACTTGCGTTCGTCTGAGGGGGTAAGAGGAAAACTGGTACCCCGTTTTTTGGTTTTACTACCGAAGCCCTCCATGTACCCTTGTCGGGAACAAACCTGCATCAGAAATTCTTTCCTCTCCAGTGAGTCCACTGCCTTTTTATTCTGTCCCTTTCTGGAATGTGCAATAGCTGCTGAAGAGAGTCCAAGGCTGCCAACCGCTTCTCACGGGCACCCCTGAAGGGACAGCAGCCCGTGTCCCCTTCCCTGGGGCATCTGGCTTCTTCCCCCCCCTTGAACTTCTTGCTCCTCGGCTCCCCTGGCATTGGGACTCTAGAGGCTTCTTTTGATGGCATCCAAAATTTAACCTTGAGTTGAAATTCTGGGCTTTCTTTCTCAAGTGCTCCTCTCTTCCCCGGTGTTTCACCGGAAGAGGTAGAGAATCTCGGGTCACCGTGTGCTGGTGGCCTTGTTGTGGCCCTGCTCACGGACCCTGCGGTACTGTCCTATGGCTGCATTTCGGGGTGGGTGGGAGGCCTTGTCCCAGGAGGGCTTTGGGGGCTTTTTGGGGTTTTTGTTTAAAGATTTCATTTATTTATTTATTTAGAGAGCACGTGTGAGCAGGGGGTGGGCAGAGGGAGAAGGAGAGAGAGAATCTCAGGCAGACTCCACACTGAGCACAGAGCCCAACATGGGGCTCGATCCCACGACCCCCGCAATCACAACCTGAGCCAAAACCAAGGGTCGGACGCTAAACCCGCTGAGCCTCCCAGGCTCCCCTCCAGGACGGCTCTTGTAACGATGCGGTCCACGCAATCGCATCACAAAACCGACAACAGGTTTCCATGCTGACCATGTGATGGTTGGGGTTTGTGCTGTTGACTAAATCAATCATTAATATAGCCACCCCAACATCATAAAAACAAAAATCAGACAACACCCAGGCCTCCGTCATGATAACTTTAGGACCCAGAACATGAGTGAAGTTCAGATTTGCCGCTTACGTGATCTGGAGAATGACTCTGGGATTACAAGGTTCCCGGGGGTCCTGCTTTGCCTGATGACACTATTCTTGGGAGCAGCCCTGGGCCCTTCCTCCCCTAGCTCAGGGGTTCCCCGCCTGGGTTTTGCCCGCTGTCCTGGAGGTGACATCTAGCCCCTCGGCTGTCAGCATCCAAGATGCCAAGCCAACAAGAGCAGCAGGACGAACAGGCCCTGTCCTCTGTCTCAACCAGACAAGCGTCTCGCTTTCTTTTTACAAATAGAATCCCACGTAAGTACTTGTTTTTATGAACGCAACTTCTGTTTTTGAGGTTTGAAAACCACGGCAGCTGCTTACCTTGAAGCAAAAGCCCTCAGAGGACTGGGCCGTCGCTGAGGACACCAGGCCGGTTTCTTTCCCCTCAAATAAACATGCAGCTGTCATGGGAAGAGACCCATGACATCTCGATGGCTGCTCGGGGGTCCACAATCACCCCTGTTCCAGCTGTTGTGACCTTCTGTTTCCTTACTGTGGGGGACCGAGGTTGTCTCCCCAGATCAATGCTGTCATCGTCGCCAGTAATGGGGCTTCGGCCCGCACAGCCCCACACAGCCGGAAAGCACTCTGCTCAGCATGGCCCGAACGACAATTTCCCCCAGTGGACAGTGAGCACCCGTGAGGTGTGTAATTCCACGTCACTTGCTTAAAAAGAATCTGCCTACTGGGTGCCTGGGTGGCTCAGTTGGTTGAGCATCTGCCCTCGGCTCAGATCATGATCTCGGGGTCCTGGGATCAAGTTCTGTGTCAGGCTCTGCGCTTAATGGGGAGCCTGCTTCTCCCTCTGCCCTCCCCAAATAAATAAATAAAATCTTTTTAAAAAACCCAACAATTTGCTTATCCACATATTTTCTTCCACTGTCCCACAAGCTGGGCGCTCACATGGTAGTGACCCTATACGCCCCACACAGACAAGGACAACTCTGGGAAGGGAGGGCCACTAGGATGGGTCCCCGCAGGGCTGTCCCACCAGCTGGGACAGCTCACCTGCAGATTGGGATAAGGGTCTGCAATCAGTTACCATGTAAGGGGTCTGCCACCCTATTCTTAGCAGAATCAGCAAATCCAGTAATTTTAGACTTGAGAGAAGTCTCGGGGCATTGACGCCAGTTCTAGGATTTGGGGGAAGAAGCTGCTTGTGGATTTCTGAGGTCCTGGGATCACACGGAGCTGGGGTGTGGGGTGGGAACATACTTTCCATGGAGACAGAGAAGCCCATGGCAGCAAAGAGTCTCCCTCCCTGGGGTACAGGATCTGCCGCCACCAACCCAGGGTGCCACACGGGCAGAAGCATGCCCACCGGGTGCGGCTTGCTGGAAGTATCCGGCTCAGGTCCTCCAGCAAGTCTGAGATCCCCTCTGACTCTGCTGACCAGGACCTCTGCTCCGGGGACCCCTATCCCGGGTCAACCTCTTCCGCGTTTAGAGAAGGCAACCAAGCTCAAATGACTTGTCCAAGGTCACAGGGTGATTTAGTGAGGCAGCCGGGACTAGAACCCAGCCACCCCAGACCCCACTGTCTGTCCCACCCTGCTGCTGGGCTGCTTCTCTCTCTTTTCCTGGTCTCAGCACAGCACGGAAACAGAGAGGGCACAGGAAGCCCTCAAAACACAGAAAGCATGGAAGTAGGACCTCCTGACATCTAGAAAAGACCATCACCTCCCCCCATGGACACCTGGAGCCCCGCTCTCAAAATTAATGAGTGTAGGGAAGGTATCAGATTCTCAGAAGACAGCATATCCTCCGCTGCTCATACCTTTTTCCTGTCAACACCTTTCTGGCCGAAAAGAAGTAGGAAAGCTATACTCAAGCTCCTCTCTGCTGCTCTTTAGATCCAGAAGGAATCCCACGTTACAGCGTTGCCTTCTGTATTTCTGTCCCTTCCTCCCTTCTTTTAAAATTCAGATCGTTGAACAGATAAGGCTCACAGCTAAAAATAAACCCTCATTTTCCTGGCGCTACCTGTGATGTCACTGACCGTGTTCGCCCGTCTCCAGAGTCAACACTAGACGCACAGGCAGGTGGGTGCACGCTGGCAAAAGTCAAGCCTCGGTTCGCAAGCAGCTTCCGGAAGCCCGTGGCATAATTGTGGCCCGGGGGCTGGGCTCTGCCAGGAGACATTCAGCCCGATTACTGCTGGCCTCCAAACCACTTCTCATCCAGAGATCTTACCCAAATTTGTCGCCAAGCACCGGTGCTCACACCTCCCCGCGGACGGAAGTGTCAGTAACTGTTTTTAGCAGAAGGAAACCGAGGCTCCATAAAACAAGGCAGTAAGCTGAGCGGCTGGCCATCTTCAGCCAAGTTAGAAATAAAAATGGATATTGCAAAAAAACCAAGAATGTGTGCTTCTCTCTGTTTTTTCTTTGGGCAGACACCAAAAGGCGATCAACATGCAGAGGGTTAAAAGTGGGGGTAAATACATTCCATGGTGTCGGCTCAGGACAGGCCATATTAGAAATGAATAATAGAAAAACAGTGCTCTCACTAAGCTTCATAACGCCAGCAAATTTGTGGATTTGGGTTAACCGAGGCTGGAATTCCAGAGAATTCCAGAGCTCAAGTAACCCAAGAGTGGCAGGCCACGGGAATTTCTGGTGGTTGGTTAGAAATCTTCAATGTCAGCATTCATGCTCAACCGAACTCAGCATTTGTACCCAATATGTAAGTAAATTTCTTTCCATGCTTGTGCCGATACAGAGCCCAGATAGAAGAGAGGAGCAAAAAGTCTGTACCCACTTGGGACTAAACGTGACCCCCAGCGGTGGGGAGTGCTCTCCGTCCTCCCTAGCAGCTCTTCGTGCCTGGTGCAGGAAGACAGGGACACCTCAGGCTGCGAGGACAGCAAGGCAGTGACCACACTGTGCATGTGTCTCCCGATCCATAGGCTCTCATGGGTCCCCAGCTGGCTGTGTCTGAAGGCTCTGATTCCCCAGGAGCTGGAAGCCCCTTGAGGGCTGGGACTCCCTTTTATTCCTCTGCAGGTCCTCTGTCAGCCAGGGTTTGGTCGGGATGCGCCCCCCTCTGCCCCAGTGTGATTGCAGGACACACAGCAGCAGTTATGGGAGAAGCTGGGGAAGTCGGGGGCCTGCGGGGGGTTGGAGGATATGTCACTGACTCGTCCCCCCGCCCCCCCCCCCCCCGCAGCACTGGTGTGAGAACAGGGCTGGTCCACGGGGAATCGTCCCCTTTGCATCTGGTGGTGCAGCTGGGGGGAGGGGGAGGCTGGGAGATATTGGCCAAGGGTGGAAATCTCAGTTAAGGTGAGTGAGTCCCAGAGACCCCCCCATGCAGCACACAGCCTGTGGTTAACAACGCTCTGCTGTACCCTCAGACACCTGCCAGGAGCGTAGATCTCAGTTTAGCGTTATCACACACAGAATAACAATAGTAAAAATAACAAATAAGGAGGGCGAGGGTGAGAGGAAACTTCTGATAGTGATGGGTGTGCTTATGGCACCGACTGCGGTGCTGGCCTCACCGGTGGACACTAAGCTCCAGACCCATCCAGTTGTACATAGGAAACGTGAACTGCTTTTTCTAGGTCAATCACACCTCAATAAAGTGGCTGGGTTTTTTTTCAAGAAAGAAAGGAAGAAGAGCTGGATGTGGAATGGAAATCAGCAAGGACGAGCCGGAGCCCCCAGACCGTGGGCCCCTGCCACCACCTTGAACCACAGCGACCTTCCCACCTTCCAGATCTGGCCCCGATGTCAGGGAAACCTAATTTCCACTAAACTGAGTTGACCCCAGACAGCATGCGACCACCGCAGATGTGTCCGAGGCACCCAGAGTCCAGCTGGTCACTTTCTATCATCGTGGGGAAAGCCCAGGCCTGGAGGCGCAGACCAGGAGCTCCGGTCATGGCTCCATCCTACAAATGTGCTCTCGGCTGAGCTGCTCACCCTCTCTGCACTGCAGCTCCTCCAAAGGGGAAAGAAAACAATGTTTCATCGCTAGACATCTATGCAGAGGCGAGAGAGTTAAAATGTTAGCAGTGAGCTTTGGTAACTTCCATCCAAAGCTTCTAGAAGATACTAGATTCTGCAGTATTCTCTCTCTCTCTGATTTCCCTGCTGTGTGCTTCAAACACGTCCACTGAGAGCTGAGTCTCCTAGCTAAAGCATCGGTCTGAAAATCAGAAATTCCAGCCGATTTTTCTCTAAGTCTACTTTTGGCATGTTTTGAAATGTGGAGCAAGTCATTAGACCATTCTCTGTTGATGTTTCCTCACGCTCAGAATGGGGATAATAATGTTCCAACAACAGTGCCCACCAGCTAAGTCCCTGAAAGCAATGAGGCCCTCGCACAGTGACCAGGAGCCTCACCAGAGCTGTGTCTGCAAGATTTCCAGGGCTAGATGTGTGTCCCTTCTTGGGACAATAGATAAGATTACGCCAGAGTTGGCTAAACCAGCAAAACTGCCCCATTTCACCTTGAGCCGAAACTACAGGGCTTAAGCTACCGGGCTTGCTTCCTTTAACGATGTGCCATCAAATGCAGGAAAACAATCCATTTCCTGGTTCCAATCGAATCACCTGTAAAGCAACAGAGGGGCCTGCCTTGCTGTGTCCGCTGGCAGGAGTAACAATGAACCTGAGAAAGGGGACAGGGCAGGGAGCAGGGCGGGGCGGGGGAGGGGGAGACGGGGCCAGGCCAGGGCGGAGGAAGCAGGACCCAAGCCAGGCAATGCCCTTTCCCTGGACCAACCGCTTTCTTTTTTTGTTTTTTTTTAAAGATTTTATTTTTTTTTTAAAGATTTATTTATTTATTTGACAGAGATAGAGACAGCCAGCGAGAGAGGGAACACAAGCAGGGGAGTGGGAGAGGAAGAAGCAGGCTCAGTGCGGAAGAGCCTGATGTGGGGCTCGATCCCATAACGCTGGGATTACACCCTGAGCTGAAGGCAGACGCTTAACCGCTGTGCCACCCAGGTGCCCCTAAAGATTTTATTTTTAAGTAATCTCTACACTCAGAGTGGGGCCTGAACTCACAACCCTGAGATCAAGCGTCCCACACACACGCCAGGTGCCGCAGGACCAGCCACCTTCTGTGGAGGACGGGGGAGTCCAGCCAGGGGCTCCTCCTGAGCCACAGTTCTGAAGAGCACAAACTCCACCCCCTTCACTTGGCTTCGGAGGGTTAACTTCACGGTAAACGGGGGTCCAGAAAATAACACACAATGATATTCGCTCCACCTTTTTCCATGAACGTGGGCTTCCTAGGTCTGAGTCCTCAAATGGCCTTAAGAATTTCAACATGGGGCAGTCAATGCTTCAGCCCTCTGTCCCAACATCGGTAAGTGACTATCAGAACCCACCGACAGATGCAAACATAGGACACTTGAACGTAAAGAATCATATCTTGCCTCCACAGGTGACAAAGCCCAGAGTGACATTTGCCAGCCTCCGCTTGCCTCTCTCAGGCTGAGGTTATTTATAGAGGGAAGCCTTGTATCACACCATCCACATTCTTCCCCGTGTCTCTGTGATCCAGGGCATGCTTAAGCAAGCTGGCTGGTGGTCAGTAAGTGAGGTTGGAATATTTATATAGAGTCAAGGATGAACAGACTTTGGTATCTGAAAAGCCCGGCATTAAAAATAGCCGTCCAAATGTTTCATGATCAAAAGACTCCGTTCCGAAGCCCTTTGTCCATTCGTGCTCCTCTTTCATAACTGGAAGACTTTTGTGTGACTGACTGCCTCTGGGGCTAGTGTCGTGTTTGTTATGTTTATATAGTAACCCAAAACTCCGGATAAATATTTATGTCATTACAAAACTTTTTGCGGGCCCCAAGCTTGGAATGATCCGAAAGAAAACTAAACACTCCGTTTGGAGCCATCGGAAACCCCCTGTTGTCAACGTGACTTGGACATCGGGAAAGGAGGAGTAAGCCCAAGGAGATGCCATTTGTCTGCCCCGAGTGGGCTCAGAGGGGTCGGAGAGGAGGGAGGAGGGGGCTGCCCCTGCCGGTCCACGCTGAGTGTCCCGACAGCTGGTAACGTGCACGGCGTCATTTTGTACCTGTCAGCTGTTGCCCGGGGGACGCGTGTGTGATGAATGAATAATGGGCTCCTTGGGGCTCTTCTTACACTAAACCATTCAGGGCATATGGCTCTGGCCAGTTCTCTCTCCCATCCCATCGTTTGGTGGTTGCCGAACTGCATTTGTTCCCCAGGCCATAAAAAGGAGTATCACTGCTATAGGAGAATATGGAAGAGCATCAGTCTTTGGGGACATGATCTCAAGGACCCACATTTGAAACCTCCCTGTGGCATCTGTTGGGGAAGAGCACGGGGTCAGTGAGGCGGGAGTGTGAAGAAGAGGGAGACCCCACTGGGAGTCGTTCCTTTGAATACACAGAGGCCAAGTGCACCTTGGCGCGGGTCATCACTGGAGAAATTCCATGAGAGAGAAACAGAGGATGCTCCCGGGGGTGACAAGGTGGCTACGGGCTCCCAGGAATTTGGGGCCAGTGATGAATAAAATAGTCATCGCAGCCGTGTTCACCTCTCAGGGTTGTCGGGAGGAAAAAGCGCAACAGTACAGAGGGTGCTGAGCGTGACGTCAGGGGCACGTTCGCGGCGGTCAGCGTTCCCAGCTTCGGAGCCCTCGCTGCCCCACTGCCCACACTGCGAGGGAGCAGCTCTCACCGGACGCCTGTAGCTGGAATGAACAGAAAACTCTGAGCGGAACGTCTCCATGGGGGCTTTGACTCGGAGCAAGGATGTTTCTGGTCCTGTTCCCCGAAAGCTCAGGCCTGGGGGTGTAGCAGTCTGTCCCCACCCAGGAGAGAAACCCTACCCTGGCTGGGCTGAGTCAGCAGAAGGCTGGCCTTCTGGCAGGGCGGCCTGTGGGGCCTTTTTGTCCTTGAAGAGTTCAGAGCGTTTCTGGAGGCTTTGCTCACGGGCCAGGGGACGCAGGGTGAGACCTGAAATAGTCCCCGGCTAGGGCCGCAGGCCAGCAGCTGTGCCCGTGGCAGTTGTGTCCCGGTCACACATCCGACCCTGGGCCTGGGGATCCCTGACAAGTGGTCATGAGAGCCTCACATTTGTTCCCTGTCTGGAAGCCAACGGGTGGGGGTAGGGATGGGGAAGGGAGCCAGACTCTGCGCCCCCCCCCACAACGGCGCCCTCCCGCCATCCCTCTCCTCCCCACGGAAGTCACAGAGTCTGAGGGGGAGGGGGGATCCCCGCACTTTGGAGCAACAAGAGGACTCTTCTTTCCTCCTGTTTTCAGGACAGTCTGGGGTCTTTTTCCACTTTGAAAATCAGGTAAATTTCTCATCAAAAGGAATCTGACCCCTGGGACCTTCTGAAAGCGTGTGAACACTGAATCTCATTTGAGGGGGACGGGCCTTCCTGAGCGTCCACTATGCACCTCGCAGGGTCAGAGGGACCCTTTGTACATTTCCCACTTACTCCCCCCGAGTGGATCTCCAGTACCCAGGTTACGAGAGAGGGGCCACAGCAGAATCAACTCACCTTTCCCCCTCACAGAGGGCCGCCTGTGTTGTTAAGGAGTATCTCAAAGCATTTTTCTCCTTATTAAAAAGTTTATAAAATTTCCTGGTTATTAAAAGTAACGCACGTTCATGTCAGAAAATTTGAAAAATGTGAAGTGCATTAAAAACTAGTAATTCAGGGCGCCTGGGTGACTCAGATGGTGGGGTGTCTGCCTTCGGCTCATGTCATGATCACGTGGTCCTGGGATCGAGCCCCAAGTGGGGCTCCCAGCTCAGCAGGGAGCCTGCTTCTCCCTCTCCCTCTGCCTGCTGCTCCCCCTGCGTGTGCTCTCTCTCTGTCAAATAAATAAATAAAATCTTCTTTTAAAAAAAAGTAGTAATTTTACTACCCCATAGATCTTTTCAAGTTTTTTTATAAGGTATTTTCTTGTGCATCTATTTATAATATTTCTTTTTTCCCCCCCAAAATTTGGGAACTTGAAACTTTTTAGACTTTCTGTCGATTTGTAAATCGACTTAAGATACCAGGAAGCCTATTGCATGGTGCACTGGGTGTTATACGCAACTAATGAATCATGGAACTTTACATCAAAAACCAGGGATGTACTGTATGGTGACTAACATAATATAATAAAAAAATATTATTATTAAAAAAAAAAGATGCCGGGGTGCCTGGGTGGCACAGCGGTTAAGCATCTGCCTCCGGCTCAGGGCGTGATCCCGGCATTGTGGGATCAAGCCCCACATCAGGCTCCTCCGGGATCGAGCCCCACATCAGGCTCCTCCGCTATGAGCCTGCTTCTTGCTCTCCCACTCCCCTTGCTTGTGTTCCCTCTCTCGCTGGCTGTCTCTATCTCTGTCAAATAAAATAAAAATCTTTTAAAATAAATAAATAAATAAATAAATAAATAAAATCTTAAAAAAAAAAAAAAAAGATACAAGGAAGCCTATTTCACCCAGTGAAGCAACTATGGACTTCTCACGGTCAAGTACAGTTCAGAGAGCTGACCAGGCAGTTTCTGAGAGGGGACCAAATTTGGCAAAATGCCTTTTTCCACCCCGATAGAAGCTTTAAGTGCCTGATGATTTGTTTTTCTGGCAGCCGGACCACTTTGCAGTGGTAACCAGTGGCTATTAGCATCATTACAAGTTCTTAAACCTCTTTGGGCATTCATCTTGCTCCAGATGTTACAAAAATTTAGTGACTGAAAAGGGACTTCCATTAACGTCTTCAGCTGCCAGCTCAAGGTCATGGGGATTATAGCTTCATTCTCTCAATTTGGAGCTTCGGCCAGACCCCAACAGAGGGATTTCACCTCCGTTACAAACCAAGGGGGCTTCACTATGCATACAGTTGAGCATTTTACATTTTCGGCCAGCCGCCCGGATAGCTGTGTGTGCTCATTTGAAGCCTCACTCCTTGGCCAGTTAGCCCTTCCCGGGGTTCTCTCGTGGGCACGAGAGTTTATACTCTCTTCTGATTCTGTCTTCGCCGTGAGATCCTAACCAGTAGCATTTTTCCTCCTTTGTCGGATCAGGTAGAATTATTGGTGGTAGGGGCAGCTTTGCTTGAAAGACGGTCTATAATCCTAAAAAGTCCTTTGTGTTGTAGACTTATGGGCTTCTTGAGACCGTGTGTCTAGAATTGCAATGTCATCTTCTCCACCCAGAAGTATAGCTTTGACCGCCCCCTCTGCATAAAGATACATGAACTGTTTTGGCACTGAATATAATAATAGCGTGTATCGTAGTATTGATACAGAATAGAGGTTACTTCATGCCTGAGTGTGGTACGAAGCATTTTTATTGCTTCTCGAAGGAGCTCGATGGTGCCGAGGGACACGATCAGCAGGCTGCAGGCACAGGCCAGCTGGCCCGACCTTCCGGCAGCTTTTCCATGTGGCCACATGTCCACTTAACAAACGGAATGGACGCTTTGTTTCGCCGGAGCCCCGTGGGCTAAAGATGGAAAGAATGTGGGAGCTGTGTCACAGACCACAATGGTTGCGTGCTGTGTAATTTGAAGACAAGATTCCTTTGCCATGTGTCACTCACCTCCTATGTTACCTCCTTCGTCAATATTTCGTAACTACCAATTTTTTTTTTTTTGCCAGTGCCCACATGCAAAGATGGGTTTGTATTAAAAAATAAATGAGAACAGCACATTCCACATTCTGACACGGTGTAGCCGCATTTTCCGCCCGAAGCCTCCTTCCTCCTTTCAGGAAACAAAAGACACTAGGCAGAGCGACTGACTCCGTTGCAGTTCCTGGTGAGAAGGGGGACAGGATGTCAGCAATAAAAGCAGAGCCTTCTTCCTTTGAATTATCCAAACGTCCAGAGATGGGAGCAGCCACCGGGGGAGAACGCGGCACGGTGCGGTTTGATCTGATTTTGCAGTCCGTCTATTTCCAATCGGAGAGCTCAACTACTTTCAATAGCAAGAGTCAGGAAACCAGACTTACAGTGGCTTTTTCTCATATAACAAGGAGACGGAAAGTGGGCGGTCCAGGCTGGGCCATCCAAGACTAAGGTTTTTCGTCCTATCCCACCAACCCTACCGTGGTGGATTTTGTCCTTGTGCTTGTCCCCTCGAGGTGGCCAGACAGCTCCTGTGCCTCCGGGACCCACTTTTAAGGCAGGAGGAAGGGGACAGGACCAGGCTAGCCGGATGCTCCCCTTGCATCTGGGAAGTAAAACGTTTCCCTGAACCCGGGGCACAGTCTGCTGTTCTCGCACTGACCAGAGCTGTGTCACGTGGCCACTCGCAACACTCTGAGCTCCTTGCAGATGGAAGCGGTTGTCCACACGTGTTCTCAGAGGCGTGGGCATCGCGAAGAAGCCTTGCTTACGTGACAGCAGTCCCCAGAGTTCTGTGCATATGTGAAAATGCCTGTAACGGGTTGGTAATTCCCATTATAATTTTTATGCAAACACACTGGATTTAAATTAATGGAAAAGTAAGACTTGGGGCGCTTGGGTGGCACAGCGTTTAAGCGTCTGCCTTCGGCTCAGTGCGTGATCCCGGTGTTATGGGATCGAGCCCCACATCAGGCTCCTCCGCTATGAGCCTGCTTCTTCCTCTCCCACTCCCCCTGCTTGTGTTCCCTCTCTCGCTGGCTGTCTCTATCTCTGCCAAATAAATAAATTTTTTAAAATCTCTCTAAAAAAAAAAAAGTAAGACTTATTTCTAAAAGGTCAATCTGACCATTTTAACTCCACGCCCACAGCCCCACCCCCATTAAAACACTTTGGAAGCTTTCCATGGTTGTTTTTTGTTTTTTGTTTTTAATTTGAGAGAGAGAGAGTGGGGCAGAGGGGCTGAGAGAGAGGGAGAAGCAGCCTCCCCGCTGAGCAGGACTCAATCCCAGGATGTCAACAATCATGACCTTCAGATCATGACCTGTGCTGAAGGCAAAGGTCAACCGACTGAGCCACCCAAGTGACCCTCCAAAGCTTTTAAGATCAAAAGTAAAGTCTTTGGCACGTCCTCTATAGACCTGCAGGACACAGCCCCTGTTCAATTCAGCAGCCTCTTAAATGCCTCTTGGCCTCAGGACCTTTGCACCTGCCCTTCCTTCTACTCAGAAGCCTCTTTTCCCGCTCTGGGCCTGGCACCCCCTGCTTATTCTTCAGCTCTAAGATGAAAGATTCCCTGGAGAAGCATTCCCTGACCTGTCCGTCTAGCTTGGGGCACCCTGACGTGAACTACAAATACTCTAATCTTCTTAACACTTAACTAAAATACTATTTAGCAGTGAATTGTTTCAAGCCTGCTTCCCTGTGAAAACATTAGCTTTGCGGAGGCCCTAATGTTCTGGTTTCCTGCGCCTACCTGGTTTATTGTCTGCCGTGTGGTAAGCACTTCACAAATATTATTGGATGAATGAAATGAAATTTTAAAAGCATGAAACTGATTTTGCTGATAATAGGCATTTGCGCTACTCAAAATATGGTCCACAAATGGGTGCCAGTCTGCAAGACGTTCACGGTTCATCTGTGACAAGTGCGGACACTGAAAGCCAGTGTTTAGAAAGTTCTATAGCAATTTTTGAAGTGTCACTCAATGGTTTGAAAATTAAAAAAAAAAAAAGAATAAAATTAGTCCTTCAACACAGATAGCTTGAGAAACAGTCATCACACTAATAAAAGGCAAGCATCTCTCAAGCTGCAGGAGCCCCCGAGCCCCGGCCAGCGGCCGGCAGAAGCTGCCGGGTCAGCGGGCACTGCCTGCCAGATGGAGGCCACACCTTCCTCCTGCACGGAGGCCCGTCTCCCCAGCTTCACAGCCCCTTATGTAATTTGACTGTACCTCTGTGTCCTCACCTGTAACTGGGGACGATGACGACACCATTATGAAAAACACTGAGCTGGCCGATGCCATGCAGAGCATTTTGAAACATTATATGAGTATCTGATATTATTATTCGACGATACAAGGGAGCGCCAGGCAGTACAAAATAAGAGAGGGTTTTTAAAAACTAAAACATGGTTTTGATTAAAATAACACTTGGGCTCTAAGAGCCCAGTGAACAGAGATTGACATCAAAGGACACAGAGAACAAACAGCCCGCCGGAGGGATGGGAGGCTGTGTGTGCCCAAGGCAGGCCGAGGCCCGGCTCTGACCTCATAGCAAGGAAAATATTTGCACAGCAGAGCTGGTGAATTCATGCAAGGTTCTTATGTGGGAGAACTTGCAGTCAGAGAGGGAGGGATGCAACAGTATCTGGGTTTTGCTCTGAGGTTCTTCTCCAGCTCAGAGTAGAGGCCTGACACTCTCTCAGTAAGGCTGCGTCTTCTTAGCTGAAGGCTTTAATGCAAACTGCAAGGACGACTTACAGGTTTCATTGGAAGGTCTTGTCAGTCATTTACACTTTAGTATAAAGAAAACATTTGAGGGCGCCTGTTGCTCGCTCGGTCCTCTAACCCCATCTGCCCCTGCAAATCCTCCCTATCGTATTCAGCTCAGCTGCTACCTTATCCTTGAGAATTGCCTTGGGAGTGTCCAGCCTCACCATTCTCCTGCTTCCCTGCCAGGATGGACAGACAGACGGACCACCCCTGACACTGTCCGTTCCCCTCTCCCCGCCCCAGCACAGAGCTGCCCACAGGATGGGTCCTCAGTAGATCCCAGCTGGGTGATGGGGAAGGTGAGGCAGAAAACCCCACACACCTGTGTCAGTGGGGTCGGGGGCGGGCCCTGGAGTTCGGGCTGGGGAAGGTCATTCATTGGTGACCCGAAGAGGGCATTTTTGGGGGGCCTCGCCCTGGGAGGCGAGAAGGAAGGAGCAAGGGGGTGGTGAGAACAGGGCAGACAGGACGTGCACAAGGAAATCCTGTTTCCTCTCCCTTTTTTCCTTCTCCTTCCTACGATTGTTTTGTTTTATCAGGGTGTCATGGGCCTGTCGCCACGTGTCAGTGTGAGGTGTGCGGCATGAAGACCTGACTTCCCTACTTCGAAACGGCGACCTCGGCACTCAGGTTGGCTCCATGTTGTGGCGGTGGTGAGCCCGCTGTGAATGTGGGGGTGCTGGCATTCTTGAACACAGTGGTTTTGTTTCCTTTGGGTAAACAGGCACACGTGGAATTGCTGGGCCATATGGTGGATCCCAGTCATCATGTTCTGAGGTACAATGCGCACCCCCACCAGCAGGGCGCAAGGGGCAGTGAGAGGAGAGTCAGACTGAGACCAGAGCAGGCGCACAGACACCCGTCCCTGCGGTGGAGGAGAGACTCCCGCAGGGCACTGAGGAGCCCCCCCCGCCCCGCCCTGGACGGTAGGACAGCAGTACCACTCACCCCGACAGAAAGGACCTGTGTCAGGCACGGGGTGGAGCCTTTAATCCCCAGGATCCCCTATAATGCCCACAACCACCCGCTAAACTAGATACCATTATTCCCACCATTTTAAAACGGGGGCCAGTTTTCAGCTGAGGCCCACACAGATGCCTGGTCGCTCAATGTCACAGCTAGCAAGCCGAGCAGCTGGGGCCGTCCCATGTTGACAGGAGTGGAGGGACAGACGGGGGACTCGGACGCAGGTGATTTTGCAGGTTTGGGGACAGGCAACGGTGGGCATCGTCACCTGATGTCCTCTCTCTGTGAAGTAGGGGTGGGGGGTCAGAGGAGGGGTCAGCAGGGAGAGCGACGCTGCCCGCGTGCTGAGCAGTGGGACAGACGCGCACCTGCCAGGGCCCAGGCGCGGCTCCGGGGGCCAGAAGGAGAGCACGAGGCAGCCACACCGCAGTGGCGACGGTCTGTTTTCAGCTCTCAGAGCTGAGGGCAGGCCCGCCGTGGAGGCGTCCTAGCTAGAGTGCCAATTTAGTTCCAGAAAGAAGGAGGTTGGCTGGTTACTCGCCAGTGCCAACGCATGTCAGAACAATAGCCCTGCCGCGTCCTGGAGAGTGGAGGGCCACACCCATGTCAGTACCATCCCCAGAACCTTCCATCGGCTTTTGGATCCACCTTGTAATTTGTCCTAAAGTTCGTCTTCGACGTCCCAAACCTCCATAGCGTGACCGCTGTCAGTTCTGAAATGTCCACTTATTCATTCCACCAAGTATTTATTCAGAGTCGGGCAGCGGCAGCCAATGCGCCCACCGTGCCGGCCCTCCAGAGCCGGGGGGACACATCTGTTTTGGCTGGACTAGAATGGAAGCACCACGAAGTCCGAGACCTTGATTATTTTGTTCACTGCTCCATTCCTGGCACCTGAAACAGTGCCTGGCATGTAATAGGTGCCCAGCGAATGCTTGCCGGCCGCACAAGGGCATTGACCGAGAAGCTATGGGAGTTGAAGCCTTAGCCCTCACTTTTCAGTTTGAGACCCTGCTCGCACCGGCCCCTTCGAGGCTCTGGGAGGGGCCCTACTATGTGCTGTCATGCGTACATGCGTTTTTGTTTTTAAGATTCTATTTATTTATTTGAGAGAGAGAGCATGGGGGGAGGGGCAGCGGGAGAAGCAGACTCCCTGCTGAGCAGGGAGCCCAACGCGGGGCTCGATCCCAGGACCCCAGGGTCATGACCTGAGCCGAAGGCAGACTCTTCACTGACTGAGCCACTCAGGTGCCCCTGGTTCTATGTTTTTATAAAAATTTCAAAAGTAAGCGATTTTAACTAGTTGAAACCTCTGTCTCTACCCCAGTTTCCCCCATCACCTTCCCCTGAAGTCAAGTGACACTGGAGCGGCCATGGGCATTTGGTGACCCAGCTAAGAGGAAGTGGCGTTGGGACTACACTTAGCGTGGGCGGTGGGGACCTTCCTCTGCGGTAGGCGTCCTTGAAGCGTCCTTGAAGGTGTGTGGTTGAGTTGTCGCCAGCCGTCCGGCAGGGGAATGACTTCCAGGGATGCTCCTGCCGTCCGCTATGTAACAAAGGAGCCCGTCAGGTGTGGGGTCACAAAACCAAGTGTGTCTTAGGCTCCTGGCGCTGGAAGTTTGTGGACATTAGAGAAGCAAGATCTTTCTTAAAGATGGCCTCCAAACTTGTTTGAGCTTCGGGCCCCCCAAAACAGGAACCTGCCCTTGGCCGGATGAATGGCTGGATCTAAGTCCTCCCAGCCTGGAGAAACAGTCAGCTCCTCCTGTCCTCCGGCACTTACAGCCAGCAAAGTCTGGTTCAAAGTTTATTCTTGGTCCTCGGACATACATCAGACCGTTCCAGAAAATGGTCCGTCTTCCCAAATGTTGCTCTTGTGAGAACAGCTCGACCAACTTCTCCAAGGGCAGCTAGCTTCCAGTCAGATCTTCGGAACTGATGCATCCATCAAATTCTAATTGTCTTTATATAATATCCAGATAAATATCGTCACTGCCCAATTCTTTGTGCCCAGTGAATTGTAAGCACGGTCACCCCACCTTAAATAATGACTATTGGTAGATTTCTGGAGATCCTTCCTTCCTTCCTTCCCTCCTTCCCTTTCCTTCCTTACACAAATATATTGAGCCCTTACCATGAGTCAGGCGTTGGGGGTAAAACATTAAATAACACACAGTTCCTTTCTTCAAAGAGCTTTTAGTCTAGTTGGGGGGGGGGTTGACCAGCCACACAGGTGATGGCAGCCCCAGACCCGCACTAAGGAAGGCGGTGATGAGCCGGTGGGTGGGGCGGCCCACTTGCCCTAGGCGAGCCAGGGAACGCTCCCTGGAAAGGCTGAGTCAAGCACTTGGCAGGGCGGCTATAGCCCCAGGTGGGAGGGTGAGCGGACTGGATCAAAGGTGCTCTGATCTGGCTGATCAGGAGAATCACCTGGGGGAGCTTCACGAATCCCAGACCCACCCAGGACTCAGAATGTCAGTGGGCTGAGCCTCCGGAATCCACCTTAAAAAAAAAAAAAAAAAACCCACGGTGGTTTTTTTGATCCCCCAGATTTGGTGAAGTGGTTGCCCTTTGTGATTCAGTGGGGGGATAAAGAGCCTGCAAGAACGGGGGCGTCCTGTGGTGGCAGGAGGAGGGGGACCGAGGCCGCAGGTGGAGGAGACATTCCGGGCCAGGGACGGAGAGCTACCAGGTGGGGTGTCTGAAGGGAGGGGAGCGCAGGCCCTGCCGGGGTGGGGGGGGAGGCGTTGGGCATGGCTGGCTGCCTCGGGCTCTGAACGCCGTTTAGCGACCTGCTGCGATGGCAGGCGCCGCGCCAGGGACATGGCGGTGCGAGTGCCTGGGGTGCGGGCAGGACAGACACGGTGTTGGAGGCTGCCCTGGGACCGTGCAGCTTTCTGTCCCCCTGGGGTTTGCAACGAGTCCAGCCTCCACTTCTTAGTTCAAGAGACAGCTCGTTTTGTCATTTACCTTTAAGAAAACAGTTTTATTTATATGTAATTCCTGTGCCATAAAATTCATGCTTTTAGGAGTGTGCAGTTCAGGGGATTGAGTGCATTTGGACGGGTGCCGCCATCACCACTCTACAATTTTAGAACGGTTTCATCACTTTAAAAAAGAAACTTGAGCCCATGAAGAGCCACTCCCATCCCCCCACCCCCTTCCATCCTCCAGCCACCGCCAGGCTACTTTCTCTCTCTATAAACCTGTCTGTTCTGGACACTTCACACACATGGGGTCACACAGATGTGGCCTTCGTGTCTGGCTGCTCTCAGCGTGTTTTCGGGGTTCATCCACGTTGTAGTATATACCCATTCCCTTTGATAGTTGAAGAACATTCCATAACACGGATCTCATTTATCCTTTGTCAGTTGACGGACATCCGGGGTGTCTCGGCTGTTGGGTATTAGGAATAATGCTGCTCTGCAGACTTATGTGTAAGTCTCTTCTTAAATACAGGCTTTCCGTTCTCTGAAAGTGTTCATGTAGGAGCAGCATTTCTGGGCCATCTGGAAAGTCCGTGTTTAACGTCTCGGGCAGCGCCACATTGCTTTCCAAACTCCCCTTCGCGTCCCACCAGCAGCGCGTAAGAGTTTGCCTTCTTCACATCCTCCCCGACTTGTTTTCATTCCTTGTTTTCATCAGACCATCCTAGTGGGTAAAGTGGTACCTCACTGTGGTCTCGATTTACATCTCCCTTGTGACTAACGATGCTCGGTATCTTTCCATGTGCTTATTGGCCACGTGGAGATCTTCTTGGGAGAAATGTCTACTCAAAGCAAGCCTATGCCCATTTTTTTAAGATTCAGACTTTCATTTTTATTTTATTTTTAGAGAGAGAGCAAGCATGCGGGAGCAGGGGGGCAGGGGCAGAAGGAGAGCAGAGAGAGAGAGGATATTAAGAAGACCTCACACCCAGCGCAGAGGATCTCACGATCCTGAGATCATGACCTGAGCCGAAACCAAGAGTTGGATGCTTTAATCGACTGAGACACCCAGGTGGCCCAACCTGTACCCATTTTTAAATTGGGTGGTTTTTTTTTATTGTCAAGTTGGAAAAGGTCCTTATACATTCTAGGTACGAGTCCCTGATCAGACATATGATTTGTAAATATTTTCTCCCATTCCGTGGGTTGCCTTTTCACTTTCTTAATGGCATCCTTTGAGGCATAAAAGTTTTTAATCTTGATGCCAATGTATCCATTTTTTCCTTTGTCACTTGGGCTTGTTGTGGTGGCATATTTAAGAAACCAGTGCTGGCTCCAGGCTCCTGAAGATTTGTTCCTGTGTTTTCCTCTATGAGTTTTGTAGTTTAGCTCTTACATTTAGGTCTCTGATCCATTTTGAGATCATTTTTATACGGTTTGATAGAGGGCGTCAACTTCATTCCCTTGCATAAGGACGTCCAGTTGTTCCCTATACCATTTGTTGGAAAGACTATTTTTTCCCTGCCGAATTCTTGGCACCCTTCTTGGAAATCCATTAACCATATGCAAGGGTGTATTTCTGGACTCTGGATTACGTGCCATTGACCTATATGTCTGTCCTTACGCCAGCCCCACGCTGTCCTGACTACCATACGTTTGTAGTAGGTTTGGAAATCAGGAAGTGTGAGAGTGCCAACTGCTTTTTTGTTGGTGGCGGTGGGGATTTTGACTCTTCTGGGATTTCCGTATGAATTTGGATCAGCTGTTGGTTTCTGCAAAAAAGCGGCTGGGATTTGGTAAGGATAACATTGGAGTCTTCTCTTCTTGAAGTACTTCGATGAGGTCACTAACAGGAGTATTTATTACCTGTTAATACTCAAGTATTTGTTATCTGTTTGACAGATAAGAAACAGAGGCCAGAACAGTTCGTTGTTTTTTTAGAGATTTTACTTATTTGTTTGAGAGAGAGAGAGAGCATGAATGGGGAGAGGAGAGAGAGAGAGGGAGAAGCAGGCTCCCCGACACGGGGCTCGATCCCGGGACCCTGGAATCATGACCTGAGCCGAAGGCAGACGCTTCATTGACTAAGCCACCCAGGCGCCCCTGAAACTGCTTTCCTTGTGCCACACCTGCCCCTGTGAGCCAAGCTAGTAAATTAAAAACAGTAGTGCCTTCTGGGGAGTTGGGGGAGGCTTGACAGCAATTCATGCAAAGTAACTGCAAAAATAATTGAGGATCCTAAGGGGTACAGGGCTGGTGGTCCCCATCACGTCTCCATTGATCATCAGTCTGCACCCAGTGCAAGTCAGGCGGACCCTGGACAATGACAACAGATTACTGTGGTCCACCAGGCAGGAGCCCCATCTGCAGCTGCAGTGCCGGACGTGATCTTCGCTAGAACAAATTACCATAATTGCACATAATATGTGGCCACTGAGCCAATGAGTGTATTCTTTCCCATCCCAACCAAAAAAAGGATCAGAACAGTTGATTCATTCAGAGCAGACAACATATACCTTTACAGTCTTGCCCCAGGGCTGTTTTAACGCTCCTGCTCTTGGCATAATACAGTCCCGGGAGACCTGGACTGGCTGGGTATTGATGACATCATGCATCATCAGACCAGCCGAGCAAGCAGTGACTAGTGCCTTAGAGACCTCCGTAGCACGTGATTCCAAAGAACAGGAGGAAAACACTGAAGATTCAGAAGTCTGTTGTGTCAGCAACATTTGTAGGGGTCTGGTAGTCTGGGGCATGCTGAGGCATCCCCCCAAAGTAAAAGATATGTTACTGGCCCTTGGACTTCCCACCTTGAGAAAGGAAGCCCCCCACCTGGCCTCCGAGATCTACAGATCGCGTCTTCCAACCTTCATGCCAGGTAGCATGGAAACCTGTCCACTTTAAACAAGGCCAAGGGCAGAAGAGGGCCCTGCAGAGAACATCCAGGCTGTAGTACAAATGGTCCGACTCTTGGGCCATATGATCCGGCTGGCCCTGTGTTACTAGAGGCATCAGCGGAAGTTATGACATGTCCCCGTGGGAGAATCACAATGCAGATACCCTGGGTCCTGGAGCAAGGCCATGCCATCTGCAACAGAGAATGCAATCCCTTTCTGGAAAGCTGCTGGCTGCTATTAGGCCCTCATAGAGACCACAGACTCGTGGCCAGGCAAGCCAGAACGGCTCATCGTGAGCGGGGTTCTGTCCAAGCCATTAGAATCGTCAGGTCAGGCCATCCTAAAACGGTGCACCGTGAAACGTGCAATCCTGGTAAATCCAGGATTGCCGGCGAGCAGGGAGGAAGGACACACATGGTCTAAACCAGCTGGCGAGCCAGACGCCCACGCTACTGACCGAGCCCCTCTCCCTCAATTCCCTCCCATGGCTCCATGTGGCCCTCTGGATAGCTGGTCAGGACCAGTTAAGAGAGAAGGAAAAATCCTAAGCACGGTTCGTGGATGGGTTGGCTCGATTCGTGGGTGCACGCTGAAAACGGATGCCAGCTACGCCAGCGTGTAATTCAGGAGTGACCTTGAAAAACAATGCGAGGCGGAGATCCTCTCAATGACCAGGCCTTCCGGCGGTGAATGTCATCCAGCTCGTGGGAACAAAGAAGTGGGTGAGTTTAGAACGAACAAGGACTCATGAGTAGTGGTGCGCGGCTTGGTCAAGGGCCTTGAAAGAGAAACATGTGACGGTGGGGACTAGGAAGTCTGAGGTACAGGCACTTGGATGGACATATGGGAGCGGGGGAGCTATGGAAAGATCCAGTGTTTGCATGTTAATGCCCCCGAGATAGCACCCACCGAAGAAATAGTACTAGTAACCAGGAGGCACAGCATAGCGCATGCCTGAGCTGAGTAGCCACGGGACGGAGGCCACGCACGGGCCCAACAGCGCAGCCCCCTGACCACCACTGACCCAGCCACCAACGCTGCATGCCCAGCCTGCCAGCGGAGACCAACCCCGAGTTCTCTCTTTGGACTCAACCCTCGAGAGCACCTTGCAAGCCATTCCATCTTTTTACAGAAGACTAGCAGAAAACGGAGTATCTATTAGCTCTGTGCAGGGATGCCTATCTTCCTGGCTTTAAAGCAAGAGAAGCAACCAGTGAGGCCAAGATGACCAGATCTGAGTATTTGAACATTTAACCCTTGTATGCAAATGAAGAGACCACGGACTGGGGACGTCTGCATTACGTTTGTGACACAGAAATGATTCGTGGGTGTGAGGACTTCGACATACAGCCAACCCTATGTGTGCCGCAAGGGCCGGGACCCTAACATACAACCCGAATCTAACAAGCACCACGGCCTGAATATCATTCACCGCCCACGGAGACTCCCAGTCAGGCGCTACGGACGGTTCCGTGTACAGAGGACTCTGTCTGGAGCTCGTCTCACGTCACGGCACAGACGGTGTTCTACAACATGTCATCAGTGGCTGGGACCGATTTCACTGGCGAGGATGCACTGCCCTATTTTACTTAACTAAGTTCCCTTTTCCTTTTTTTCTGTCTTGGTAATTAATTTTGCCAGAATTAGACAGATACTCCAGGGATGACTTTCCCTTTGTTCCACGTGGGGCCTCCACAGGCACCAGCCTCCAAGGGCTCCGTGTTCAGGCCCTCAGCACAGAGTCCCACAGACCGCTGCACCAGGCCACGGGGCCCACGTTACTGTGAAGGAGGCACCAGAGTAAGCCCGTGACCTTGACACCTGTAGCGGACCACCTCGTCGGAGGGAGGAGTGAAGCATCACCATGGGGGCGTTGTGAGGACAGCAATAGACCCTTTCAATCTGGGACCCAAGAGGTGGGAATGAGAACAACTCCACTCACCACCACCCTCCATGACCCACTCAGGGGCTCTGTGCTTCCTCTCCCTGGAACTCTGGGCTCTGCAGGGTCAGAGGCCCTGGGTTCAAAAGAAGAAACGCTTCCACCCAGAGACACAGGGAGCTCGGGCTGCTGTTGGGCTAGGCCAGGCTCCTCATGCCTAATGACCCGCAGACATCATGTCAGCAGTGAAAATGCACCGAGATCAGCAGGAGAAGGCGGAACGCTCTTACATGTGAGGGGCAAGAGGGAACATGTCTGGCACACGGGTGACCCATTTGGGTGACTCCTGGTTTTTCCTCGCCCCGTTTGACAGCTAATGGACAAACACAGCAGCTCTGGCTGAGGAGGGCACGGCGGCCAGGGGACAGACCTCTCAGAGAGAAGGGCCAGGTCCCCCCACCAAGTAAGCCACCTGGGCCGGCAGACATGCCACTTGTGAGTGAGGGGAATCTAAAACGGATAGAAGGTCTGCAATGCCAGGGGCTGGAGCTCCTCCCCAGAACCTTCGTCTTAGAAGTTTCTCCAAGAGAAGCCCCCTGGGATTCTGGGGGAGCTTCTCCCCAAACTTCCAGGAAGGAGCAGATCTGAGTGCAGGGCTTATAACTCATGCTGTGCTCTCCCAAGGACAGAAGGCCTCGTTCCCCCAACGGCTTGTGGGGCCACCGGTGCACAGCCTCAGCCGCCAGCCTCCCTGTTGAGGAGTCTGGTCCCTTCCTGAGACCACTCTCATACCATGACCTGGAACGGCCTGCCCCCGCACCCTAACTCAGGATAGCTCTGAAACTCCAGCCAGCGTCAGAGCTCCCCTTGGGCTTGGCCGACAGCTTCGTGGGGGCTGCTTCCTCTCCCCGCTGTGGGATTTGACCACAAAGCATTCTTCAATAAACGTCCTGTGGGCTGACACCAGCTCTGGGGCAGCCTCAGGGACCCCGCCTGCCACAGTGACATCAGAGCGGGTCCAAGGGGAGCAAGAAGGAAGATTGTTCAGGCAAAGGGACAGCTAGTCCAAAGGCCCTGGGACAAGAATGTCCGTGTGGCTGGAATTGCAGAAGCCAGAGTGGCTGTAGAGGAGGGAGCAAAGGGGCTGAGAGGGACCAGGAAACCAGACAGACCCTTGGGACCACACAGGACCTCGAAAGTCACCCCCTGGATTCAGCTCTGCTCTCAGTGGCGCCATTCCATATGTTTTGGTATGAAAAATAACACCTTCGAACTTACTGTGTAAACGAATCGTTCAGGCTGCTGTCTTTGGGGTGAGGACGGTTCCCAGGAGGCTGGCCGGGAGGGTATGTCAGTGACCCAGGGCAGGCGGGACAGCGGCTTGGACCAGGGTGACAGTGTGGAGTCAACAGATTTTCTGGGAGGTCGGGTGCAAGGTGTGACAGAAAAAGAAACAATTAAACCAACAGACACTCCTCCCCCTGTGCTCTCAGATAATTGATATTTACGTTTTGCTGATGTTGGCTTCCAGAGACCGTTATTAAAAATTTCATATAATACATTGATGCAATCTATTATTTTCAATAATAAACCTTGAACATCTTTCTCGCTCTCTCATTGTAAGTGTTGATCTGTTGTCATTTTTAATGAGTTAACTTTCCTAAAACACAATTATATGGATAATTTTCATGATTACACTTAATTCCTTATTTGGGGACTTTTGGGTTCTTTCTTAGTGTTTTACTACAATACGCCAGATCGGCATTACTGTAGACACGTATCTGTGCGCTCACGCACTCTTGCTCTGGGATGAATTCTAAGACGTGGGCTACCAGGTCAAAGAACGTGCACATTTCTAGGGTTTTGGAGATGGACTCCTAACTGCCCAAACGTTTCCCAAACTACTTTATCTCCACAACAGAGATCTAATTCACACATGCACATGGGTTTTTGCCCAACAGCGTTTGAGCTGAAATAAGCAAGAAGGAAGTCACAAGTTCTCTTTGGAAGAATATAAGTTTCCCAGGCAAGCACAGTACTTGAGAAAAAAGGAAAGGAAGAGCTAAATAGAGGGAGGGCAGCTGAACTTCTAGCAGTTGAAGAGGTAGGTCTGTACTCAAGGGGGAGCTGAGCTTCCAGAAGTTTCCATCAGGCTTGACCTCTGGTTAATGGCTCCACACAGCGTGCAGACTAACGTTTCCACTCCTGAGTGAGGCGTGGACGGCCCCGCAGAATCTGAACCCCCTGCTTGCTTTTCGGCTTCAGTCCTGCTCCCTCCCTCGTGGTGCTTCATGTGATCGGACCCCCCACCCCAGCAATCGCCTTCTGTCCTGTTCCAGCCTTGCCCCGCGCTGTCCTCCCTCACTTTCTCGATCTGCCGAAGCCCTTCTCATCCCTACAGGCCCAGTGCAAACATGAATTCTCTGGCGCTTTCTCCAGGCAGAATTCATCACCCTGTCTTCTATCTTCCCATAGCACTCTGCCCCCCACTGGGGGAGAAGTTTCTGTGGAATCAGTTGCCTCCTGCTAGACAAGGAGCTCACTGAGGACAAAGGGTATGTCTCTATCATCACTGGACTCCAATGCCAGGCATACAGCAGGTGCTCAGTAAATACTGGCTGAACTAGGTTGACTCAGAACCAGACTCAGGGCACCTGACCCTTATCCAGGGCCTTTTATGCTGCCCTAAAGCAAAGGCCTGCGTATCGAGAATGCACAGGACAGTAAGACAGAGTGGACACCTCTCTCAACTCCCCACCAGCCATTTCTGTTACCCGTTGAAATTGCAGCCAAAATTATTTCTTCTGGGTGTGATAGTACCTCCAGTTCCATTACGAATATCCCTGGGAGGGATTATTTTCACCATTGTGAACTCTACTAACCAGAAGGTATTGTTAGCACCTGTCGACCTAACGACTGGCCTACAGGAGTCACCTGCAGGAGGGGCTGGGGTCAGGTGCGTGGTAATCAGCATTGCAAGGAGGCAGGTGTGGGGCAGGGGTGAGGGGTTGGGAAGGGCCCGTCCTGCATGAGGCACCATGGAGGGAGGTACAGGGCAGCAAGGAGTCACGGGTGCCAGGGGAGGGGGGGCCCGGGGGGGGGAAGGACGTGTGCATTGGGAGGGAGACGGCAAAGAAAAGTTCCCTGGGACTTTCTGGGATGCCCGTAGTCCCTGCGTGGAGTACTGATCCCCAGCTCTGACTTCCAGTCACCTCCAGTAAATCTCCTTTTTGCTAGAGTGCCAGAAAATTCTCAGGTAATTTTCCAATTTCAATTCACCTTAATCTTAAAAATAAATACATGCCTCGTGGCATTTTTCAGAGGGGTGGGTGTTTGATGAAATCAAGTGAGTGACACCAGGGTGTCACAACTCCAGAAAGGTTTCGTATCGCTGGTTTAGAGTTTCCCAGTGAGTGGGAGTTTGATGAACTGAAAAATGAAGTGGCTTCCAAGTCACTCTGCCCCTACTACGCTGATTTGCAAACACAGAACCTTCCTACACTGCGGCAGAGCTCCCAGCCCGGGGCTGAATGAACCCTGCAGAGCTAGGGCGAGGCACTCACCGGGTGGCTGTGGAAAGCACTGGACGGATGTGTTAGCTGCCCGCTGACAGCCGCAGGACCCCCGGGGGGCGGGACGGGCTGCCAGGTTACGGCACAAAACCTGGGAGAGGGGACCTCTCGGGACAGCGGCAGGCTGGAGCCCTGGCCTCATGTTTCCCTCTAAAAGAGGCCACCAGCTAAATGGCTCACCTTTCTGGCTCTCTGTGGTCAGAGGTTCACGCCGCCCAGGAGAAGAGGGAAAAGGGCAAGTCAGACTTGGTAGCGTCTGTTGATGCCTGGGTTCGACCCTGGAACAGCGCTGGGTGGCGTCTTTCAGGACAGGTGGGGGCTATGTTTGAAAGCAATTCATGACTTCATTTTGCCTTTTTATTTTTTTTTGCTCCGAATTACGTGGGAGTCTTTTGTACAGGATGATTACCTTGGATTAATCATTTGAATTGGAATTTTCCTATTTCCCAAAGGAGAGAGCCTGAGGGGTCCTCTCGGCCAGGATCCGTCTTCTCCAGAAGCCACCAGGTGGTGTTGCTGGTGTGGAGACACCTTCACGGGCCCTGCTGACGCCCTGGTGACTTTTGTAGCTTTTCCTTGGACCCAACGGTTAACTTCCTCTCCCTCTGGGTTTACCCCTTTCAAAATTCTGTATAGGTGCTCATAGATGGCATAGCGATAACGCAGGTCAGGCCACTGTGGACATTTCAAGATAGAACTCTCAGGCGCCTGGGTGGCCTTCGGCTCAGGTCATGATCGCGGGGTCCTGGGATCAAGTCCCGTGTCGGTCTCCCTGCTCAGCGGGGAGCCTGCTTCTCCCTCTGCACCCCCCATTATCTCTCTCTCAAATAAGTAAATAATAAATCTTAAAAAAAAAAACTCTCTTTCAAATGAAATCTGTATGCACTGTCAGAATACGAAACAAAAAAAGAGAAAAGGTCGTTTGGCTGAGCTCAGATGGGGGCCTGGAGCACTGACTCGCCCCTCCCAGCCCCTGGAAAGCAAATCTGTCACGGGTTCCAGGATTCTGCCATCATCCGAATCGCAATGTCTCCATCTCCAAGGGAAATTTTGTCATCTGGCATTTCAATGGCTGCTTTAGAATACCACCAGAGATTTGGCAGCGTCCCAATGGGAGGGGTGGGCACCTGCGTCTGGGCTGGGAAGCCAGCAGGCAGCACCAGGGCCAGCTCTCGGCATCGCACGAAGCACCTGGTTCGGAAAAGGCCTTAGGGAGGACCAGAGACAGAGGGTGATATGTGTCTTCTGTAGGTCGGATGGCACGTTCACGTTCCCGTCCAGCTGAAGACGCCCCCCACCCCCAGCAGCTTGCCTGTGGAGGCCTGTCGGCGAGCTAACGGTAGACGGTTGTGACTACCCAGCAGCTAGTGAACGGGGAGCAGGTGCGTACGCACGACCCCTCGGAATCCTCCCAACACTCCGGGTCGGGAGCGGGGCGGCACGAACAGCTTCCGTGCTGGGTCAACTCCTTAATGCAAGACACTTGTTCCTTGGGATTTTTCCGGAAGAGAGGAGGGGCTCTGCCCCAGCGAGCAGAGAGAGCCGCTCTGGTATTGGAATTCTATGAAACGAAATGCGTTCTTTGGACTCGATAAACTGTTCCCAGGCCAAGGAAGGCGTGAGGTCAGCCTGAGTCTGGGGGCTGATTTCAGGTGCCCATGGGCTTTAGCGAAGGAGGAAAAGCAACCAGCCCTGTCCTTCTAATTCGCCTCGCAATCAGGCCTGGAAGGTTCACCATGTTCTTGGTGCAGCTCAAGAGAAGCTCACTGAACATCCTGTCCTCTGAAAACTGACCCGGCCGGCAGGGCCCACGCCAAGAGTGTTTCTCTTCTGGTATCGGGGACGGATTGTGATGCACCTGTGGTCAAAGGCACAAGTTTCCCGGCTGAGCCGGGGCCCCACGCTGAGCTCCATGGGCTCCCACTCAGTACCATCCTGAGAGGCAGCGTGCGGAGAACAGCGAAGGTCCGGGAGTTGGGAGCCGGACTGCCCCAGCTCAGGCCCCAGCCTCTGTAACAGGGGATAAAGACCATACCCGCCTATCAGAGTCCTTGCAAAGAAATGAGTCCAGGGCCCTGCACACAGCAGGTGCAATTAAGTGGGGCTGCCCTGACTTTGACCCCTGGATCTGCTTCTGTGCTGAGCCTCCCCCTCCCTTCCTCCTCCCCCCATGGGGACCACGCTCCCATGGTGATTTCTTTCAGCTGCTGAACCCAGGGGCTGCCCCTGGCTATGTTACCCCTGCCCACTCCTCGCCCATCTCCAGGACTCTGCAGGGCGATGTGCTCCCTGGAAGAGCACCAACATCCCTGCTCCAGAACTTGCTGGCAGCAGATTGACTCATGACTTGGGTGGAAAAGGTCACTTTTCACCTCTTGCCCTGAGCTGCAAGGAACAACAGTGTCATGCCCGAGAGAAATGTGCCTGCGTTTCTCTGGTGGTTGTGTGTCCGTGCCTGGAGAGGCCCTGCCGGCTCAGGTAAGAGGGAGCGGAACATTCGGGAGTCTCTCCAGCCAGGTCCTCCCATGACCTGGACATAAGCTAGCACCAAGACTGTTTGAAGGAGAGACGATGAGAATAATTGCCAAATAGAAAGTACCATCAGCATAAGTGCTTTCCGTGATGAAGCCCGGTCCCTCGCTCTCCCTTTGGCAACTCGAACCACAGAATCAATAATGTTGTGCCGAGCACCGCGTCCCCGGGACAAGAAGTGAGTCTGCTCCCTGCGCCCGGCCAGCCTTCTGGACCCCGCTGGCTGCACCGCCCTGAGTGCCCATCCCTTCCTGGGATCCCGGCCCAGATACCAGGGTTGCACCTTTCCCTCATGTCCCAGGAAGCTTGGTTCGGGGCTTGAGCGCTCACAATGGCTGTGGCCGTCTCCTCCTTCTGCTTTCTCTGATGCACACTCACCCAGCTTTTATGGAGTGCCGATCGTACTCTGGACACTCTGCCAAACACATCCGCCAACACCAGCTTGTTGAGTCCCCCGGGGTGGGTGTCACCCCCGATCCCATTTCACCCAAGGAAATGGACACTTGGGGGTGTTCAACTTAGCAAAGCCACCCAGAAAACAAGGAGCAGGGCCAGGGTTCCAGCGCAGAGTGCATGCTGACTGGCCCACGTTTCCCTTACCACGCTTGCCCTACATCCAGACACTTCCAATCTCAGAGAAAAGCAAGCTGCTGCTGGAGGATGTGCTGATTAGAGATTCTGCCCATGGCATGGGGGAAGATGATGGAAGTGTGGCTGCTGGGGACCCCGTGCCCAAGGAGATGAGGCCAGGGAAGGGGTCCTCCTCCTCGTCCTGGAGACCAGTTCGCGGCCCGCCACACAGCATCCAGGCTTCCAATCCCACAGCAGGGCCCCGAATGTACAGTGCTTCGTGGGCCACCGTGGTCAGTACCCACTGGGGCTAAGTCAACTCACCTCTCTAGAGACATGCCCTAAAAAGCCTTTCCACAGCTTGTCTGCCACGGGCTCTTCACGAGGCCCCATCTCGTAGTTGAGCATAAGCAGAGCACAGGGCCACCCCTCCACACTTCTCGCAGTTCTCCACGTGGAGATGAAAGTAGGGCTTGCTAGTTCCTCCATCAAAGGGCACTGAGATGGACAGCAAAGGGGACCTGCCTATACATCTGTGGATTTTTTTTAAGATTTTTTTTTTAATTTATTTATTTGACAGAGACAGCCAGCGAGAGAGGGAACACAAGCAAGGGGGAGTGGGATAGGAAGAAACAGGCTCCCAGCAGAGGAGCCTGATGTGGGGCTCGATCCCAGAACCCTGGGATCACGCCCCGAGCCAAAGGCAGAGGCTTAACAACTGCACCACCCAGGCGCCCCCTATGGATTTTTTTTAACTTGTTCAAAAAGAGGCCCTTTCTGACAGTTTTGCTTAGAGGTCAGAATCTGCAGGTTCCTGCATGAGGCCTGATCTCCTTTCCCCCCAATTGTAAAACTCCAAGTTGATTTGTGGCAGCACTGTGCCCAGCTGAAGTCTACATTGGCAAGCTTTCCTGGCCAATGAGGTAGCAGAGAGGTGGTATGTGCAACTTTCAAGACATCTGCTTGGACTCAGGTGGCAGGTTGCCTGTCTATTGCCGTTTGCCATTCTGCCTCTATCCTGCTGCCTGGAATGCAGATGTGATGGCTGATGTGCTGCAGCCCTCTTGAACCATGAGGCGACCTTGGGGATGGAAGCCCTTGCTACAGATAGTGTTGGAGAAAGCCAGAGCAGCTTGGGGTTCCTGATAACTTCATGGAGGCACCGTGCCTACCCAGAACTGCATTCCTATGGACTCCTTTGACACCAGAGAACGAGCCCTTGTATCTGTCGTATGAAGTCTAACTTAATCCCAAAGGATGAGACTTGTTTGACTGAAGGTCCTGCAATGTCTACCTAACCTAGGGCACCTGAATCCTATCTGCTCTCTCTCTCTTTAAAACACACATGTGTGAGTCTGTTTCACAGTGTGATGACGCACAGAATATATGGTCACCCGTGCAAGTTGAGGTATGAAGACTTGGTAGGTAGCACTACATTAATGCCTAAGTTCAGTCCTTTGATGAATAAATATGTATTAAACTTCCACCATGCCAAGTACTGAGCTAGGTACATGGTCTCTTACTCTCCAGAAGCTTACAGGCCATTTAAACAGTGAGATGTGTACTGGAGGAAAGTTCTGTAACAGGAAGGAGTTCTCCAACCTAACCTCAGGGAAGACTTTCCAGCAAACACTGGGGCCTGGAGGGCGGGTGGGAGCCAGGCAGGCCTTGAAATGAGAAGCTTTCTGTGGCTGACGTGCAATCCCTTTCAGCAGACCACACTTGTCCTTCCCAGGAAGTCCATGACCCAGCAGCTGATTCTTGCTAAGCTTGCAATGATCTTGCGGTGATCAATACTGACGGCCACTCCGTTGCTGTACCCACAGTTTATTTTTTTTTAAGATTTTATTTATTTATTTATTTATTTATTTGAGAGAGAGTGTACAGGCAGGGGGAGGGACAGAGAGAGGGAGAAACAGACTCCCCACTGAGCAGGGAGCACAACTCAGGACCCCAGGATCACTACCTGAGCCAAAGGCAGATGCCTCACCTTCACCGACTGAGCCCCCCAGGTGCCCCGGACCCACAGTTTTGAAGGGAGTTCATCGTTGTCCTTCTTTTGCTTTTCCCAGTGTTTGCTCCCTCCTAGGGCTGAGAGCAAGGGGGAAAGTGTGCGTGGCTCAGACAGTCTGATTCAGTACAAAGAGTAGATTTAGGGGAAGGACCCTCTCTGTGGGTATCCCGATCAGTTTTCATTCCAGGGCCTTGGCCTGGGAGGAGAGGTGGGTGGGGGCAGGGGAGCGCCCCAGGTGAGCCCTCCTCTCAGCCCATTTGACCGTCACTCCCAGACCTAATCAGCTCGAGGCAGCGGCTTCTGCCCATAACAGAAAGTTTTTGTTCACATTGAAGGTGAGAATGGCTGGTTAAAAGTGGCTGAAGCCACCTCGAGCCAGCTCGTGCAGGAAAGGACAAGTCACCAAAGCCGAGGCCGCAGGAACTTGACGAAATCAGGAGCTGGAAGGTATCGGAAGCGTCTCTCCACACCTCTGCGTCCACGTCCACTCTACTCTTCCCGCTCTCTGATGCACTTTCTGAGCCCTCTGTGCACAGAGTCGCAAAATTAAATCAAGTAATCATTTGATAATAACGCCTTAACTCCTGGGTTTTCACGTGGTCAAGAGATCGGCCCAGAAGGAGACTTTTAGTCTCAATTCCAGGCCCTGGGGCAAAGATGCCAGCTGGCCCAGCTTGGCTTAGAAGCCCCTCCTGGGGTGCAAGCCACAGGCAGGGGAGGAGGCCACAGCAGACGAGCGTGGAGCCCACACCAGGCAGCCACGAGCACACGAGCGGGCCATGCTGGGGAGGGAGGGTCCGCTGCAGTCTTCCCCAGACCCTCCGATCCCCACACCACTGACAAGGCTCAGTGGGAACCTGGTCTCTCAGACAAACGCCCGTGCCCTGGCTGGAGGCAGGACCAGCTCTACCCGGGCATGCAGTCTGTCTGCTCTGTGCAGTCTCAAGCCCAGCATCTAGAGTAATGCTCATGCCACGAGACCCAGCACATCAAATAATGAATCTATGCCTTCCTGGAGAGGGAAAGGGGGCTGGGGGGCAGCAGGGGAGGGGAGGGCACACGAGAGGGATACGAGCCGAATCGGAAAACACTCCTGAGGCGTATTTGCAGGCACCGGCCTTCCCAGTTTCTGGGCCCCAGAGGGGATTAGGGAGCAGGGACAAGCCCTGGTCTTCGTTCCACAAAGGCTCGGTCCCTGGACGCCAAGCACCGCGGGGCTGTCGGCCCCCCTCTGGTCCTGTGACCCCTGGCTACCTTCGTGCCCCTGTGAGTCTTGGTTTGCTTATCGGTACACAGACCTCGAGGTTATTGGGATTAACTTGTATAATAGTTAAACGCTTCCTCGTATAGGTGCATAAATATTCACTCACTCTTGCGAAACACGGTTGGCTGTTCTGCTGTTTTGGCAGGAGGTTCGGGGGACCAGGGTGCTGGTCACTTCCCTTCCTACCGGCCTGGGGCTCTTTGAGGGAGTGGAACTCACCAGCATCCTGAGTCTTTCTCACACAACAGGAGCCCTGCCTTCGCCTGGCTGCTCACTGCTCTAAGAAGGCAAAGCGCATCACTGGCGTTGCACCGGGCACGTCTCGCCATCCTGTGTCATCCGGTGTCAGAGGGCGGGCTGAAGCAGGTGGCCGCCCAGCCGAGCCCCGGGCCCCGCTGCCTCTAGGCCTCCCAGCCTGGCTTCTGGTCCCCGGGCTCTCCGGCCCAGGTGGGCCTCTGAATCACCCTTCTCCTGCCCCACTGCCCAGTCATCCCAAGCCTCAGATCCTTTCCCAGCTCCCCCACTCCCTCAGCCTCGCCACCACTTCTGCTCGGGATGCCCTGCCCCCACCACCAGCCAGGCTCCCCTGCCCCTGTTCCCATCCAACAGGGGACCAGAGAGAAAACATCTCCCAGGACTCATCCCCCAGAGACTCTCCCTCCCTCCCACCCACCCAGCCCCAGTTTGGCCTCAGAGCATACCACGGGTGATGGTGATCGCTCCCATCCTCTGGGGGCCCACCATCCACCTTCAGCAGGCAGGGACACAGTGACAACCTAAACCAAATGGAGAAAGCAGGAGACATTTTTTTAAAGAGAAAAAAAAGAACAGATAATTTCCAAAGGACATTAAGCTCTATTCAGGGACACAATCTCCAATCAACAAAATGAAAGTCGGCGGAGGGGTGGCCCCAGGGGACTGGCTCAAAGGCAGCTTGATGGCGAGAGTGTTCTAGGGCTCGCTTCTCACGCAGAGCCAACCCTACCCCCAGCCCCGGCCCCTCCAGCGTCAGGTCCAAGCTGCAGGGCTCTGGGCCTCCCTGCCGCCTGGGGCTGCCTCCCGGAGCGAGCACTTCCAAGGCCTCCCTCACAGGAAATGGCAAGACAGGTTGGCTGACAGAAATCGCCCAGAAGGAACCGGGTCGGGTCAGGTGCTGAACGTGTGCAGGGGTGCTGAAGTGTTTGGCTTCTGGAAGGAGGGGAGGGAACACCTGGGTGGTCAGGCCTGGGCCCCCCGCACCCCACCTGAGGCAGTGCAGCCCTCCCAGCTAGCGGGGGCCTCAAGATAGTTCTGGGAGGCAGAGAGAAGGCCCTTACTCCCTAGGAGACTCTTCCAGAGGCCTCTTTCCTTTCAGGGTCTTTTCTTAACACGCGAGTCAGACAGTAAGCAAATACAAAGAGCCGCCAGGTGCTGCCAGACGCTCAGAGAAGGCTCCAGAAAAACAGGAGCTCCTGACCCGGCCTCAGGGAATTCACTACCTGGGTAGAGAGCTGAGACACAGAGAGACGTTAGATTAGATGTTGGCCATGCCTTCACACGTCCGGTGTGACGACGGAAGGGGTATTTCCCTGAGCTTGAGACCAGGCGCTCCGAGGCTTGCTAAGATGGTCATGTTGCCTGGGACTCGTATGTTCCTTCTAAGAGGCCTCAGGGCTCCCTGCCAACGTCTCAGGAAACCTTGGTCAGATTCCCTTCTTCCGTTTTTCTCCATTCCGAGGCCAAAATTTCTCATCCTTCCTTCACAGCCAGGAAAGTGAGGAAGCAGGCCACGGGCCTGCCTGCCAGGCAACCAGCCCAAGGTCTACCCAGACCTGAAGGTTCAGCCAAGGCCTTTCCAACCCCCACAGGCACCTCCGTCTTCATGCACAGGATGAATTCATGGAGTTTTTAATCGAGAAGTGCACTCTTGTGAGGCACAGTCCAAAGAGAATCAGAGACAGCATGCTGGGGCTCGCTGTGGACACAGTAATAACGTAAACCCACGTTGGGGGGACTCAGTAGGATGCTGCCGGGTGCCAGCTTGGGGGTCAACAGTCTTCTTGGAAAAGGCCAGTTCCTAAGTAGCAAATAGTTTAGGATTTGTGGGCCAAACATTATCTCTGTTGCCCCTCCTCCTCCTTCTCCTCCCTCGTCTTCTTCCTCTTCTCTCTTTAAAAAAATTGTGTTAAAGTACACAAAACATAAAATTTACCATCTTCCCCCCGAAGGAAAGGACAGTCCCCAGTCCCTGGATAGCCACCTGCAAAAGAATTAAAGTGGACCCTTACCTTACACCATATACAAAAATTAACTCAAAATGGATTTAAAACCTAAACATAACAACCCAAACTATAAAGCCCCTGGAAGAAAACACAGCGAAAAGCTTCATGATGTTGGATTTGCAATGATTTCTTGGATATGACACCGAAAGCACGGCGACAAGAACAGAAGTAAACAGATGGGATGACGTCAAGCTTGAAGACCTTTGTGCATCAAAGGACACCATCGACAGATTTAAAAGGCAACCTTTGACATGAAAGAGCATATTTGCAAGTCACTTGTCTGATAAGGGGTTAGGGTCCAGACTATGTAAAGAGCTCCTGCAACTCAACAACATAAAAAATCAAATAACCCAATTAAAAAATAGGCAAAGGGCTTGTATAGACATCTCTCCTGGGGTGATATACACGGCCAACACGCATGTGCTCAACATCACTAACTATCAGAGAAACTGAAATCAAAACCACAGTGAGGAAGCACCTCATGCCCGCCAAGAGGACCACACTCCAAAGGAAACAAACAACAACAGTAAACTACGAGTGTTGGCGAGGATGTGGAGACGTTGGAATCTCGTGCAGTGTAGGTGGGACTCTAAAATGGGTGCAGCCACTGTGGAAAACAGTATGGCGGTTCTTCAAAAAGTTAAAAATGGATCCACTTACATCCAAAAGAACTGGAGCGTGATCTCAGAGAGGTATCCGCACACCCATATTCAGAGCAGCATTATCCACAGTAGCCAAGAGGTAGAAACAAGCCACGTGTCCATCAGTGGATTGACAGCCACAGTGTACTATCTACACACAACGGAATCTTCCTCCGGCCTCGAAAGGAAGACAGTCCTGTCTTGTCACGTGTTGTTACGTGTGTGGGAACCGGGGAGAAACACGAGGACATCGTGCTCCGGTATAGAAGCCTGCCACAAAAAGGCAAACACAGTGGATTCCGCTCATACGAGTGAGGTCTCTGAAGTAGATTTCTAGAAACAGAAGGTAGAACGGTGGTTGCCTGGGCCTGGAGAGAGATCGAGAATTGTTGTGTAACGGGCATAGAGTTTCAGTTTCGTAAGACAAAACAATCCTGGAGACCCATTTATAACAATGTGAAAACACCGCTCTACTGAAACGCACGCTTAACAATGGTTAAGATGGTAGATTCTATATTATGTTTCCACTCCAATTTTTTTAAAGCATTCAAAGGCCCAGCTAGAAAAAACTCCGTTACCATCTGAACCATTTTAAGTGTACCATTCAGTGCATGTGTGTGTGTGTTAACAACCCTTTAAAAGTGTAAAAAGCCATGGGGCGCTTGGGTGACTCGGTCATAAGTGTCTGCCTTTTGCTCAGGTCATGATCCCAGGGTCCCAGGATCGAGTCCCCCATCAGGTTCCCTGATCCACAGGGAGTCTGCTTCTCCTCCTTCCTCTCCCCCAACCCCTGTTCAGGCTCTAGGCTCCAGCTTGTGCCTGCTCTCTCTCTCTCTCTCTCAAGTGAATAAATAAAAAGGCTTTTTAAAAAAAATATGAAAAAGCAGGCCTTACGAAAACAGGCTAGGACTAGATTTGGCCCATATGCCGCCATTTCCTGACCTCTGTGCTAGATCAATGAACATAAAACCCAGATTTGGTCAAATGTAAAGGCTTTTATCCAGGACAAAGGAAGGTCATCGCATACAAGAGATGGTAAACCCTCCAGACCCAGCCTCAGGGAGGCTGTTAGGACTCGTCCCTTAGTCGGACTTTTAGCTCTGCCGCATACTGGCTGTGCAATCTTAGACAAGTTACTCACCCTCTCTGTTCTCAGCTCATCAGTAAAATTAGGGTGATAACTGAACCTTCCCTCTGGAGTCATAGTGAGGATTAAATGAGAGAATATGCAGGAACCACTTGGCTCGCGTGTGGCACATGGGAAGACCACAGTAAATGTTGGCCTCTATGCTTGTCAGGAAAGAGGAATTCTGAGAAAGACATCCGGTTCACTACACTGTCAAGATTGAAGCCATTGGAATCCCAAGATGAGGTCGTGGTCAAACATTTTAGCTCAGCTTGGAAATACAAGAGCTGATTGGAAGTGGTCTGGTCCCCTCGCCCTGGGGCTCCTGGGTGGGATTCCGGGGTGGGGGCCCCCCAAGCTAACCCATGGTGCTGTTTGAACCCTGGCCCTGGGTGGCAGGCTTTAATGCAGGGGAGAGGCTGCCCCCACCAGATAGAAGGGGTGGGTGACCAGATGGTCAGGAGGGGCAAGGGATGAGGGGGTCACAAGAGAGAGAGCCCGTGGTAAGCTGGGTGAAACCAAAGCCTCACACCAAGGCACCCACACACACCTTGTGTCTTTGTTCCAAGGGATGTGACCCGTGGCAACGGGGCCAGGGATCAGGCGGATGGCGGTGCACACCCGGGCTCCTTAGCAGGCATCAGTGAAATTCGGGATCCGGATGCAGATTCCGACACTCGCCTCATAACGCTGGGTTTAAAACAGCCTCCCCACCCCGCCCCGTGCCCTGTCAGCCGCATTTATCAGAGCCGCCCTGTGTGCTCAGCCCAGTGGGAATCCACGGGAAGTGAACTGGGAAACCGAAGACAGGGGCTCAGCCATGGCCGTGGCCGGGCTCACATGGCTGCATGACAGGAGCCGGTGGGGGCCAGGGGGGAAGGTCACGAGGCCAGGGCTGGCTCCAGACCAGGTCCTGGAGGTGCGCACCCAGCCCCACCCCGCAGCCGCTCCTCCCGGGTCACTGCGGGACTGGAAGGGCGCCCAGGGCAGATGCTGGGCGGGGATCCATTCGGTTTTAGAGGAAAAACAACCACAGATCGGATTTCAAGGCTCAGAGTCTCTCCACCCCCTCCTTCCAGTCCTTTCTAAAGAGCTGCGGGAACTGGAACCCCCCAGAGGGGCGGAGGCTGGTGGCTGCCAGCAGGGCTCTGCAGGAACCTCGAAGCCCCCAGGCCACCTCCAGCAGCGTGTGCGGCTTACATGGGTGGAGACGAGACGGGGCTGGGGCTCCGCAGGCGACCCCTGGGCTCTGCAGGCGACCCCTGGCCCAGCGAGGACCAAGCCCTGGTGGTCCGGACACGGAGGATCCACATTGGGATCTCAACCAAGAAGAACAAAAGAACAAGCCAGATCAATTACCCGCCCCCTCCGGAGCCAGAATTTTCTAAACCCAAAGCTACTGATCTTCAGAGATACTTTCATCCTGTGCAGGGACCCCACCCTCTTCAGGAGCCCCGGGAGCCACAGGAGTGACGTCCCTGCCCACTCACACTGGGACCCCTGCGAAGTGTCAGCAGCTAACGGCTTACAAGTTATCTCTCCCAGAGTGGGTTAGCTTCCCAACTCCGGGTGGGTTATGACGTGGGAAACAAAGGCAGAAGAAAACTTAAATTTCCTTACTACCTACAGCACACTAACAAGTCCTTGAAACAGGCAGAGTGACTTCCTCTAGGAGCTCAGCTGCCTCGATGTTAATTCTTTGCTAAGGGCGAAAGGCAGTCTATGTAACATACAAAAATTCCCCTGGAGACTTTATCTCTGCCCCACAAGGTACATGTTGGCAATCATCCCCAAGCACAAGGTCCTCCAATATAGATCTGAAGGGTCTCATGAGTAGGGTTTTACTAGACAGAAAAAAAAAAAATGACCTNATGACCTTTGCCTAACAGCGAGCCCCGCAAGATCCTGGAAACCTTGCTTCCAAAATCCTAGAGACTGAGGCTATCGCTGACCCCCTCCCAACCTGAAAGTCTATGATCGGCCCGCTCCTCATGACCGCAGGGCAGCTCTTTCTGCCCACAGGTCCCGTCCCTGAGCTTTAATGAAATCATCTTTCTGCACCGAAGACGCCTCAAGAAGTCTTTCTTGCCCTTCAGCTTCGAACCCTGACGTCTCTCCTACATCATTGGGAGTTAGGCTGTTTAGAGCCTAGAAGTCACACGTCCCGGGGCGGCTGGGTAGCACAGTCGTTAAGCGTCTGCCTTCGGCTCAGGGCGTGATCCCGGCGTTCCGGGATCTAGTCCCACGTCGGGCTCCTTCCCTGGGAGCCTGCTTCTTCCTCTCCCACTCCCCCTGCTGTGTTCCCTCTCTCGCTGGCTGTCTCTCTGGCACATAAATAAATAAAACCTTAAAAAGAAAAAAAAAAAAGAAGTCACACGTCCCAGATGGTGCTCTCTCCACAAGCAGCCATGTCGTTGGGCATCTGCAGTCACGACCCAGGGGTCCTCGGGCTTCATCAAACCCCAGGTCCGGGCATCAAACCTCCGGTGGCCAGAGCCCCTCACGCTAGAAAGCAGTCCAAGCTAATAAAGGGAAGGGGATTTTAGACATCATGCCCCCAAGCGGGTTCCCTCTAATTGCATATCCAGCTCGCACCAAGATGAAAATTTACATTATTTTGCATATTAAACAATTTATTAGTCTCCCAAAGAGTACTGATTGACGCGTAGCAATTAACAACGAAGTAATCAGTTGCAAATTGCCAATAATTGCTGTCATTTCAAGGGTGCTTTTTTCCCCTTCCTCTTCCTTTTCTTCTCCCTGCTCTGTCTCTGATTTTTTTTTTAAGTAAGCTCTGCGCCCAAAGTGGGGCTTGAGCTCAGGACCCCGAGATCAAGAGTCGCATGCCCCACCAACTGAGCCAGCCAGGCGCCTCGACAGCCGTCTTTGATTTTAAACCAACATATATTTATTGACCTTCTTTAGACAAGGTGTGGACTAGGAGCCATGGTGCCCAAAAAGATACACCAGCCAAGTACTTGCATTTGAGATATTGGCATTCTTGCTCGGGGAGTAACACGGGAAAAAACCCAAGGGTCAAAAGAGTGGGAAGTCATGCCTTGCTGGCTCTGGGAAGGGCGACCATTACACCTGGATGTGCAGGGAGTGTGGTTTTAAGTTGCTTGGGGGTCGTAAACCACTTCTATTTCCAGTGGCGTGCTCTCCTTTATGTCAGTGGTTCCCAAATTTTGGACGTCTAGGAATGACCGACACGAGTTCTATGAAAGAAGTGTTCTATGGCCGAAACCATTTGGGAGACACGCAGGTGGCATATATATACATCTGTCATTGAGATATAATTGACATACAGCTTGTGTGATTCTAACGCAGACAACCTGAGAGGGTTTCTGTAGTGCGGAAGGTCACAGAGGCTTCCAAGAGCCAGAGTGCCTTGCCGACCAGTCCAAGCACTCCAAGACGGTACAGGCAGCGGCCCCCACACTTGACCTTGAAAGAGCCCCTCCTCCGTGCCCCTTTTCCTACAACCAAGATGAATTAGCATCTTTCTAGACATGGTGATTCCAGAGAGCTTAAGTGTTCTCACTCCGTTCACATGGCAGAAAATGAAAATGCTCGAGCCTCCTTCTCTCCATGGAGTTTCCTCCAAGAGCCCAGCCCATACTCAACCCTCTTTCCTCAGTTCTCCAAAAGCAAGCACTTTGGTATCACCCTATTCATTCATTCATTCATTCAATTTATTTATTTATCTATCTATAAGGTTTTAAATTTAAGTAATCTCTACACACATTTCTGGGACTTGAATTCCCAACCCTGGGATCAAGAGTCACATGTTCCACCGACTGGAGCCAGCCAGGCGCCCCTCGCTATCCCCAGTTTAGAACCCAGCCTTTGCGTGTCTCCTATTTTTACAGCTCTGAATCTCACATCACCCAGCTCAGTGCAGAGCGTACTGCCACGTGCTCACTAACGACAAATTGCCTGGTTGTTAAATACGCTCCAGTGTCGTGGTTAAGGGCAGACCCTGGGCTCAGGAAGCCAGAGTTCAGACACTGGCTGTGGTGTATTGACTGTGTGACCTTAGGAAAGTTACTTAAACTCTCTGGACTTCCATTTCTTCAACTGTCCCTCATAAGGTTGAGTATTAAAGTGCCCAGCACGTAGTCAATATTTAATCAATGTTAGCTATTTTCAACTCTAATCTTTTTTTTAAAGATTTTCTTTATTTATTTGAGACAGAGAGCACAAGCAAGGGGTGGGGAGGAGGGGCAGAGGGAGAGGGAGAAGCAGGCTCCCCTCCGAGCAGGGAGCCCAATGCAGGACTCGATCCAAGGACCCCAGGACCATGACCTGAGCCGAAGGCAGACGCATCACCGACTGAGCCCCCCAGGCACCCCCATCACTGATCTTCAGTGTGTTCTATGCTTGGTCACCGGTGAGGAGAGAACATGGCCGGTGCGTGAAGGGCCAGACTTCAAGGGCAGCCCAGAACACTGGCCCTAAACATTGTTCATTTATCTCTTCTGAGATCTCAGGGCCTTTTAAAATCTCAACTTATCCATTTTCACAGGAGTTCCTGGACCTAGGATGGAATCCGATATAATTACCCTGGAAGGGTTAGTGACCAGCTCAAGGTCACTCGCCAGGGTCAAGCACAGGCTGGAAATAGAAGTTGGCTCCATGGTCCCCTCTTTGTCTCAGCAGCTTCCTCTTGGTGTGGTTTTGGCAGACAGAGCACCCGGAGTGATGCAGCGAGCGCAGTGGCAAGGAGCAGGCTCCGCATTCAGAACAGCCTTGACGGTGCTTTTGTCCCCTCGGCCTCCCACGGGCAGTCTGATATCTCCAGCAGCCTCCTGTCCCTCTCCGAGCGCTCAAAATAGTATTCCCTGACCTGCATTCACCAGGCTGCTGGAGGGAGAGGAGACAGGGCACGCCGGGCCGGCTGCGGGGGAGGGCTCGCGAGCCCAGCACGGCTCCCACCTCGGCCCTTCCTGCACCAACGCGCTTCTCATCGCCCACACTGCACGCCAGCTCCTGGGAAGGAATCCACAAGTCCCTTGCCGCTTCCGTAAGCAGGAAAAGTCCTCCGCCGCCAGCCCCTTGCTCAAGTCCAGGGACCGAGCTGGCCACCGCCCTGTGTGTGACTGCGAAAGCTCCCAGCAGGAGAAAACCATCTAAGGATGCTGAGAAAACGCATTGTGTGTGTGTGTGTGTGTGTGTGTGTGTGTGTGTGTGTGTGTGTGTGTTCAGACCCCTCTGCTCTGCCTTTCTGGTTACAGAGCTCCTTGCTTTTACAATGATCACAGCTAATTGTTTATGGAGTAGCATGTTGCATCCAGGACACCTCCCCCCGCACCGTGAGCTGCCAGGTTGACCCCGCCTGGAGAGGTGCAGAAGCAGGTGGGAAGCAGATCAGGAAAGGACAAAAGGATAAACAATGAATTCCTGACCAAGCTGTCAGGCGACTCCTGTTGTCACAACACACGTCTAGAGTGACTGTCTAGTCGCTCTCCTCGTGGCGAGAGGCATGGGAGGTGAGATCAGAGGCCAGCCGTCTAGCTAGGACCGAGGCGAGGAGCCCGAGGCTCAACTCCTGAGCAATCACGCATTCTCTCTGCGCTGTCCGTCGGCCGCTGCATCCTTAGAAAAACCCCTGGTTCACAATTTCTGCTCGCAGGGCTTGCTGTCTGCTCTTTATTGCTCTCTAGGCAGAGAATACCAAGCTACATCTTCCTCTGGGTCTCTGCCCTCTACTAGTTGACAAAATGTGGCAGGACAGATAAGACAAGTACATGGTGCTGCTTCTGGGAGGGAATGTGCTGGAACACTTCTCTCAAAGTGTGCCTGCCTACGGCCGCCTGGCTGCCTCTGTCAGTAGGGCGAGTGACTCGATCTCAAGGCCATAAATTCAAGCCCCACGCTGGGCGCTGAGCTTAATTAAAAAAAGAACAGACAAGAAATCAAAGTGTGCCTGCTGAGTGTTCTAAAATCTCATTTTTAACACTGGTACTTAATATTCATATCAAATAATAAGAGCTATTTACTTGCATTTTTTATGTATTTTTCTAAGATTTATTTTAGAGAGAGAGAGAATCTCAAGCAGACACTCCGCTGAGCACTGAACCCCACACAGGGAGGGCTCGATCTCACAACCCTGAGATCACGATCCTGAGATCACGACCTGAGCTGAACCCAACAGTCAGATGCTTAACTGACTGCGCCACCCAGGTGCTCCATATGTATCTTAAATGACCTTCCCCTGTACCTTATTTCATCCAATTATAGATACCATCAGTATAAGAAGCACTTTATTTTTGTAAGCCACCAAGGGAAAAAACTTGCATGGATTATAAAACGCATCGTGATTTCAGAGACATTAAAATGAGGAAATAGGGGAGCCTGGTTGGCTCCGTCAGTGAAGCATCTGCCTTCGCCTCAGGTCATGATCCCAGGGTCCTGGGGTTGATCAATCCCTACATGGGGCTCCCTGCTCCTCGGGAAGGCTGCTTCTCTCTCTCCTCCTGCCCCTCCCGCCGCTCGTGCTCTCTCTCTCTCTCTCTCTCGATCACTCTCCCTCTCTCAAATAGAAAAAAATCTTTAAAGCATAAAAAAATAAATAAAATGTGGGGAAAAAAAGTGCCTCTTAGAGCTGATACAATATTACACGTAGAAGAATCTCGTTTTCATCCGCGTCAGGCTACTGCACCCGCCCTCTTCTCAAGGCTGCCTGGGTCAGAGTGGATGTCGCTGGGAGAAAGGAAAGGTGGGGGAACGATGGATATAGCATCTGTAAAGACAAGGTACCACGTGAATAAGCAAGTCTAGTCATCCCCCCTCTGCTTCCTGGCTCTGCCAAATAACTGAGCTCAGGAGTAATGGAATGGGACCCCGGGCTTGGCAGCTGTTTGTACGGAAAGAGCATCGTCTATACCCAAGACAGTGTGAGGGCTGTGCTGCGGGAGGGTCCCGGCCTAGCGAAGGCACCGGATCCGAGCTTGAAGGTAAGGCGTCTCCGTTCTTCGAGTGCAGGGAGACAGGGAAACGGGCACCAGGGTCAGATGGCACGGCCGCGCATTTAGCCAGACGACCTTCAAGGTCGTAGGCAAATGGCTCAAGGTTTCGGACCGTCTTAGGCTGGCATCGGCCACCATCAGGTGTTTGAGCTCAGGAATAATTGATGTGATATTGATATTTCAGGGGGAAAGAAACAGCATTTCAGGGGAAAGAAAAAAAGCCAAGAGAATTTCAAGAGGACAAACTGTGTGTGAACTCAGTGGGAAAAGATGGAAGTTGAAAGGATTCAGGCAAATACAACCCAACATTTATTGGAGGCGCAACCGTCAGAAAGAGAGCAGTTTGGGGACAGTGGTGGTAGAGGTCCCTGACTTGGAGAACAAATGTGAGCCAGCAGGAGAATCAGCCTTCGGGTGGACGGGGACAGTCGTGACACTGGGGAGGGCACGGGTGGGAAACTGGATTGGGGAATCATTTTTAGAGAGAGAGAGCATGACCCTGAGATCACGACCTGAGCTGAAACCGAGAGTCAGATGCTTAACCGACGGCACCAACCAGGCGCCCCGTATCTATTTTAAATGACCTTCCCCTGTACCTTTTTCGTCCAATTATAGATACCATCAATATAAGAAGCACTGTAAACCATCCAGGGGGATAAAAGAAAAACTTGCATGGATTGTAAAATGCATCCTGATTCCAGAGACATTAAAATGTGAAAACGGGGCGCCTGGGTGGCAGAGAGGAGAAAGCAGAGTCAGGGTTCTGGAGTCCATGGGAAAAGGTGAGGAGCAGAAAAGAGCAACTTCACGAGTGAAGTAATTGTTTTCTAAGTTAGCGAGTATTTGAAGCGTGCCAAGTGGTACAGAGAACAAAGGGGGATCAGCAGAGCCAGTCCCTCGGATGCACTGGTTTCCTTGTGCACATAAAGGTCGTCCACAGGGTCCTGTAGTCTGGTACGTGTGCAATAGCATTACGTCTAAAGAACAATGTACCAAAAAAATTTAAAAATAAAAAACAATGGACATCCCTTAAAAAATACCTTATTGCTTACAGATGGTAGCCATCATCCGAGACGTAATCTTTTTTGCTGCTGGAGGGTCTTGCCTCCACGCTGGTGGCCACTGACTGGTCAGGGTGGTGGGTGCTGAAGGTAGGGTGGCCGTGGCAATTTCTTAAAATAATAACAATGAAGTTTGCGGCATCGGTGGACTCTCTTTCATGGAGGATTTCTCTGTAGCAGGCGATGCTGTTTGACAGCATTGGACCCGTGGTAGAATTTCTAGAATTGGAGTCAGTCCTCTCAAACCCTGCTGCTGCCTTATCAGCTCAGTTTCTGGAATATTCTAAATCCTTTGTTGTCATTTCATTGATCTTCACCAGGAGTACATGCAATCTCAGGAAACACTTTCATTGCTCCTCCGTTCAGGTTTCATCATGAGATTGCAGCCCGTCAGTTCCATCTTTGGGCTCCGCTCCTGATTCTACTTCTCCTGCTCTTTCCATCTGTAGCGACTTCCTACCCTGAAGTCTTGAGTCTTCAGTTTGTAAAAAACGCAATATCCACAAAGCACAATATAAGGTACGTCTGATAATAAACACCCAGATATTCAAATGTCACTCTTTCCATATATTTGCCTCCAATACTTTCAAAAACATTTTGCCTCAAGAAAGAACAAACATTACAGATAAAACTGAGGCCATTCCCATTCCCTCCTCTCCTTCCCTGGAGATAAGCTCTATCTTCCTGTTACTCTGTGACCCTTCTCATTATTTTTGTACTCTGACGACATACAGAGAGGCCCAAAAATATTACGTAGGGATTTTAAATTGTTTATATACATGGTATAATAACATACATATCCCTTTGCAATTTTCCTTTATTTCATTCAATATTCATATTATGTTTTGGAAATTCATCCATAATTATACATATATATATTAATATGTATTGTAATTACTTTAACTTCTATATAGTACGTCCTTATATGAACATGTCATTAGTTATTTCCCCATTTGGGGGGTTTCAGCTATGATCAACAACACAGTAATGGGCTTCTGCTTGTGAAGCCCAAATCTATGCTGTATACCAGCCCAAGACTTTATTTATTTATGTTTAGTAATCTCTACACCCAACGTGGGGCTCGAACTCACAACCCAGAGATCAAGAGTTGCATGCTCCCCCGACTGAGCCAGCCAGGTGCCCCTGCCCAAGACTTTTTGAGGGATATCAGCTCAGAAGTAGACTCCTGGGTTGTAGGGATACGTGTTTCCAACAGATATTGCCAAATTGCTTTCTGAGAATATGTTTTAAACTCTACGTCTCCCCCAATACTTGATATGTGCGGACTTTCAAATGCTTGCCGGTCTGATGGGCATAACTGTCTTAATCTCCACTTTGCATTTTCCTGATCACTTGGGAGTGTAGACATTGGCCATTCAAGCTTCTCCTTCTGGGAATGAAATTGGTTTATTTATTTATTTTAAAATTTTATTTATTTATTTGTTTACTTTTTGAGTGAGAGAGAGAGAGAGAAATAAAGAGTGGTAGGCTGAGGGGGAGTGGGAGAGGGAGAATCTTAAGCAGGCTCCACGCCCAGCACGGAGCCCGAGGTGTGGCTCGATCTCACAATCCTGAGATCAGGACCGGAGCCAAAATCAAGAGTCAGATGCTTAACCAACTGAGCCACCCACGGGTCCCTGAAATTGCTTCTTTTAATCTATGCCTTTTTTGCCTATGTGGTTGGTAGGGTTTTAATTTTTTTTCTTTTTTAACTGATTTGTGGGAGTTGTTTATACATTTTGGGTAGAAATCCCTTGTCAGTTACAAGTGCTCTAAATATCTTCTCCCGTCTGCGGCTTGTCTTTTAACACTATTCACAGTGTCTTTAATTTTTCTTCTAATTATGAAAATGTTCAATCAACCACACAAGTTGAGAAAACAGTAAAATGAAACCATATTATCCATTACCCAGACTCAAATGTTAAAAGGTTTTGTCTCACGTGCTTTACTTCTTTTTTCTTTCTTATATTTCTAACATATTTTATTATTTTTAAAGATTTTATTTTTAAGTCATCTCTACACTCAATGTGGGGCTTGAACTCACGACCCCAAGATCAAGAGCTGCCCACTCCTCCGACTGGGCTGGCTGGGCACCCCCACTGCTAAGGTATTTTAAAGCCCATCGCAGACTGTAGGTCATGTCCCTCCCACATACTTCAGTAACCCTCAGTAGCTCAGCGGATACTTTGTAGTTATGCCACAATGACACCTATAAAAATTCACGCTTACTCCTCATATCACCTACTATGTACGTGGTGATTGTGGATACATGGAAGTTTCTGGGTTTCAAATTTTTTGTTGCCAGACACAGATGTCCCATTGCCTGGCCTGGGGTGATGAGAGCTGTCCTTCTAGGTGAGGACAACTGGGGGTGATTCCACCTCTGACCCATCAGGTGCTCCTTTTCCAGGAAGCGGCAGCCTTTCTACACCTGGGGGGACACGTGAGCCACCTGTATCCCACTGGAGTCACTACTTCTCTGACACTTCTGTTAGAAAGTAGCCATCAGGAGCACCTGGGTGGCTCAGTCGGTGAGGCATCTGCCTTCAGCTCAGGTCACGATCTCTGGGTCCTGCAATCGAGTCCCGCATCAGGCTCCCTGCTCAACGGGGAGTCTGCTTCTCCCTCTTTCTCTGCCTCTCACCCTGCTCATGCTCTCTCTCTGTCTCTCTCAAAAAAATAAATCCTTTAAAAAAGAACGTAGCCATCGACCTTGGAGAGGGTCTGCCTGCTGCTAGTATTTTCCCACGCCTGTGCGGGAGGCCGGTGCGAGCTCAGGCAGGAAACTCTTCATACCCCTCTGGGAAGAGGGGAGCCAGAGAAGCCGATGAGATTCTGCAAGCTCTGTGGGGTGGGCTGGGCTCAATCCCTCTGCTGGGTTTTCACAATGAAGAAAACAGATGTTTACTGCAGGGGGAAAAAGGGCTTGAATCCAAATACTAGAATAGGGCTTCTCAAATCTGTGTGTTCTGTGATTCCCTTGACTCGGAGAAAGTCTGTGCAGTTCTCCCTATACTGCCTAACACGGGAAAGACCCCAGATCTCTGAAGCAGCTTTGGATAAGACACCAGTGAGGTAATGTCTGGTTTTGGTTAAATATCCCAAATAGATTACTCACTCTTGCTAGGTAAAAGGTAAAGACACTATCGTGTTATAAACACAAACCCTGCGGAAAACAGGCCCCCCCTCCCCCGGACCTGCACTGGGAAGCCTCAGGGCTGTCCTAAGACCACAGGTTAACCCTCCTGACAGGAAAACCAGTTGGCTCTGTGACCTTTGCAAGCTCCTTTTCCCTGGGACCCCAGGCCACCAAGGAGAAGGGGGATGCTCGTTTCCCACACGGTCTCCTCTCCGGTCTCCTCTCCGAGTGCAGGGGACGTGCTAGTCTCCGGTGCTGGAGTCAGGCTCCAAAGGCTGCAGGCAGCAGCTCTTACCCTCTGGGCCTTCAGTCCTGGGCCTGGGAGCAATTCCTTCCATTTAAAAAGCACTTCACAGTTTTTTGTTTGTTTTTTTTTAAGATTGTATTTCTTTATTTGACAGAGAGAGAGACAGCACAAGCAGGGGAGCGGCAGGCAGAGCAGGCGGAGGGAGAAGCAGGCGGAGGGAGAAGCAGGCGGAGGGAGAAGCAGGCTACCCGCAGAGCAGGAAGCCTGAGGGGCTCGATCCCAGGACTCTGGGATGATGACCTGAGCTGAAGGCAGACGCTTAACCGACTGAGCCATCCCGGCGCCCCACCACTTTGCCGCTTACAAAGAATTCCACATGCATTGTTTCAACCCACAAGAACTTTGCAAGAGGAGCAGAGAATAGTGAGGCTCAGATTGGTTCAAGTGCCAGGCAGGGCCTCTAAATGGGGAGTGTGGACCCCAAGGCCACGGTTGTTTGCCTGCACCCATTGGAGGGGGTTTAGAGGCCTGGGAGAGGCTGGCAAGAGAGCAGGGAATCACTTTCTGGCCCCAGGGGTGGGTCCAAGCCCGCACCACCCCCGCCGTCCTGCCAAGGGACCCTCTGTCCTGTCCACACTGCCCAGGGCCGGGCTGGCCAGAGCTTCTGTTGTACAAGGAGACTAACCCAGCGCCAGCGCAATGGATCGACTTCCCCAAGGGTCCTCGCTCGCCGCCAAGTCCACCCACACACTCTCTGACCCTCTGCGGTGGGGTCCTTGAAATGTCATTTCACAACGTCTCGGCCGTCCTCAGGGCGGCGGATGGTAAACCCGTTAGCGCTGGCCCGTCTCCTGAACAGGCTCGGCAGCAGACTTCCTCCTCCCCCACACCGTTGCCAGGCCTCCTGGCCTGGAATCTCGGTGGCAAGCTCCAGACGGTGCCAAGAAGTGCCTCCGGGACGTGCAAAAGCAGCCCGTGAGGGTGAAAAAGCACCAGCTGACGCTGGGGCCACCCCGCCCCGTGGGAACCTCCTACAGGCCGCAGTGTGCAGGGGGGCTGCAACACCGAGGGGCTGCCAGGACTGGAAGCTGCCCTGCGGAGCGCTCGCTCAATCCCTCCGAGCACCTCCTTCCTGAGTCCCCTCCCCCAAAAGGCTCAGCAGGACTCCCCATGCTCCTTGGGGCTCCCAGACCCTCCTCTGAGGAAATCGCCAGCCTCCCATGGGGGCAAGAGGCTTTAGTAATCTGGACCGAAATAGCATGGAAATGGGATGAACCCACGGAGGCAGAGCAGCTCCCCAGGGGCACCTGCGAGCCTGAAGCTCAGACCAGAGCACCCGCCTCCATCATCCCTGCTCGGCTGGTGGCGGCCAGGGGCACATGGCAGAGCCGAAAGTCACAGGTAGCCGGGGGTTGTGCTGCGCAGGTGACCAGTGATTTTTTTTAATATGAACACTTTTTACATATGTTCTTTCCTAATCCTCAGACCACAGCTGTGTCTGGAACACAGCAGATGCAAGTGTTGCTTTCTCTTCCTTTCTCCCGATGAGGTTGGAAGGGAAAATACGATCCCCACTTGACAAAGGAACCAGCCGAGGCTGTCGTATGCACAGAGGGGACCCTAGACTCAGACACAGTGCTCCTGGCCACGCACGTCCAGGCCCGGGATTCTGGGACGCCTCTCAAGCCCTTCATCCCATCCGTCCTCCTAAACTTCTCAACTGTGCACCGTCCTTGCAGCTCCTGGCCCTGCTGGGGCCACTTCGGGTTGGTGAGCCAGCCCAGTCCTCACGAAGCACGAAGGAAGGTAGCCTGCTCTCATTCTACGCAGGCGGAAACGGATGCTCGTGGGGGCCACGTGATTTCTCCAAAGGGCACAGGGGCCGTCCAGCTCCCAGGTCCGCTGGGTGGGTGCTGTGGTCCTGAGTGGCCCCCGGCCTCAGATACCAGTCAGGGAGTCCCTCGAAGGCACTGCGTCCAGCACCCAGCATGTGCTCAACAACTGTCTACGGAGTCAGCCCCAGGCAGCTGGGAAGGAGGGAGGCCACAGGAAGCCTGTAGCTGGGCAGGAACTCCTTGCTCTGCTTTTCCCAAGACACTAAACAGCCACAATACAGTCCATCCTCTGGAGCCTGAGTGGCGCAGTCAGCTAAGCCTCCGACTTTTGGTTTCGGCTCAGGTCGTGATTTGGGGCTCGTGAGATGGAGCCCTGCACAGGGCTCCACGCTCAGCATGGAGTCTTTAAAAAAAACCCAAACGGTCCATCCTCTGAAGGACTTTGAGGGACCAGCTCCTCTAAAGGCAGTACCAGTTCCTGGCACCCCAGCCCGAGGTCCGACTTCGGTCCCCAGGACTACACACTTCGGTGTCTGGGCCTAGAATCGATGGGCTCCCCCCAAAAGCTGGAAATGGGACTCGCAGCTTCTGTGCTGACGTGATGAGGTGGAATCAAATGGTGAGGACTTCCCAGAACGTTCTCATGAATGAGTTGTTCAGGTTGGGACAAGTCCAGAACGTGTGCCCACGAAGGGCAGCAAGTTGCACACTGAGATCTAATATGAGCCATCTGGTCTGGAGGGACGAGCGCCTGGAAACAGCCCAGCAAGCCAACTTCTCTGCGGGAAATGATGAGTCAGCTCTGCCCAGAAACAAAAGCCGGCACCGAAGGCCTCTGTCGCAGGAGCTGCCGAAGCTCCTCTTGGAGGAGCCCGAGTCTGGGAAGTCCAGCTAAAGAGCACCCTCGGCTTCCAGGTGCTCAGCCATCTGGTCCCAGGTTTGGCCAGGACACGGTGAGCACGGACCGGGGGGGGGGTGGTGGCACGGGGTGCAGAAGAGACAGACAGCCAGACAGACGCGCCAGGCAAGACGGGAGAGGACGGCGGGCCCGGACCGGGACGGCTCAGCCTTGGTCCCGGAGAACAACTTTCTTCTGTGTGTTCCCCTCTCCACCACAGTCACCACTGCCTCTAAGAAAGCAAAAAGCCAACCAATTACGAGGTCTAATTATCTCCCTTCAGCCTTCTCCTGGCAGCAGCCGCCAAGGCTCTTGCCAAAACTGCTTCACCAACACCCTGATCCAAAAGGCCCCAAGTCAGCAGGAGAAGGCCCTGCCGGCCCAGAGCAGCTGTGAGGTTTCCCCGACACCAGGACAGGCCAGAGGGCTTTGGCGCCGCCGGCTTCAGAGCAGCCCGCTCCCTGGAGCCCCGTGGCCTCTGCGTCTGGCCTCAGGAGAGGTGGGGGTGCCGGCCGCCAGGGACCACGGCAGAAAATGACACAGCAGCGATGATGGCCACTTGCCCCAGCGGCACCCCTGGCCCAGGAAGGGAGGAGGCTTTCAGAGGCCTGTTTGTGCTTGCCCTGGTCAGGGCTTGCCTAGGGCCTGCCTGGGCCTCAGGGCCCAGCACGGTTGGGAGATGGGCCAGGGCTCCCGAGGAGATGCTGGGAAGCTCTCCGGGCCTGGCCACATTTCCTTGCCCTTCCGAAGCAGTTGTCCCACCTCTAACGACTGGCACAACAATGAGTCAGCCTCCAACCCAGTGGCCTCAGGGGCCACGGGGAGGCTTGTGAGAGCAGGGAGTGGGGGAGAAGGTGGCTGTCCCCTCAGCACCCAGACCTGCAGCCTAGGGGACCTGGACCAGTTGCCCATCGCTGGGCAGTTCTGAAACCAGACAAGAAGCAGGAGTGACTTATGGCTGCGGCCTGGAGAACAGGGGGTATCGTGCACTTGGGTCCAACAGCCCTAGGGGACCTGCCACTTCCATGCAGATGCCATCCCGGCCCTGTGTGGAGGGACACAGGTCCCGCCAGCAGACTGGGAGCCTTCAAACCCCAATGAAAGGAGGGAGGCTACGCCCGGGAGGTGCTGGTGACTCATCCCCAGAAGAAAGGAGGTCTAGAAGCCAAGACGGACATGCTTCCCAGCCCCGACCCATGCAGGTAACAGCTCACCTGTCTCGGCACGCATGCCCGAGAGGTCTCTGGGGATACAGAAATCCCACTGGCCAGTGATTAGAAAAGAATGTCTTCCTACAAACTGTGGTGGGGGGGTAATTTCCCCATATGTCATCATGCTGGTCAGCGGCAAACACCGACTGTGCAGGGCTGTCTCAGGTATTTGGTTACAAAGGCCAGCCCCTGCATCCTGAAGACAGACCATCAAGGCCAGCCAAGCTTAACAGGAGCCTGAGCGACCGGACACCCCCGCCTTGCACCCGGTCACACGCAGAGGACACACAACGCCCATTTTGCACACTTTATTCCTTTCCTCTTTGGCGGTGACTGGAAGGCTGGGAGAGGTGGGAAGCGGGGAGAGTGTCTAAGGAGGAGCCGAGCGCGCTGGAGGGAGAGCAGGGGGCTGTGGGACGAGGCTCCCGGGTCTGCATGGGGAAGGGGACAGGGCAGTCATGACATCCCCTGGGCCTGGGCTTATCTTCTCCAGCTGTCCCTCCAGAGCTCTGGCCTCAGCAGGTGTCCCTTTCTCCCTTCCTCACTGCGGTGAAGGCTGGGTTATCAGCGCCCTGCCTTCCCGCAGCCCCACACAAAGCTCCTCTAAAAAAGAGTCAAGAAGGGGTGGGGTGGGATGGGAGCACGTTGCCCCCCCCCCACGACTCTGGTGATCTCTGCCCCCTTCGGCACACTCTCTCCCAAGTGGCCATTCTAGGCGACTCTGCTACTGAGCTCACCAAACTCCAGCTACCCGGCTGCACCTGCTCCCCGAAAGCTTGTCTCTGTGCCTTTGCTCACACCCTCTGCATCCAAAAGCCTGGCCCTTCCGTCTATCATAATCTGACCTTTGTCCTCCAAATCCAGCGCCCCTGTGTGGCTTTTCCTGACCCCCCCCGCCCCGTGAACCCGTGCCGTGCCGGCTCAGCAGAACTGTGTGACTTGATGGCACACCCTGCTCATTACAGTGAGCCCTGTGCCGAGATGCTGCAGTTTCCATGCTGGGCCCACCCCCCACCTCACAAACCCCAAGCAAATACCAGGTAGGTGCTCAGGAGTGTGGCTTGACCCGACTGAATGACTGAGGACAGAGGCACAGCCCGCAGCCGAGTGGAGATGTCATCTGATTTATTAATTAATGCAAACACAGTTCATCCAAATGCTCCAGGGCATGGTTAGAAAAAAAAAAAACCAGAACATTTAAAAAATGATAAAAATAACATTTACCAGCCTAGAAATAACTCCCGTCCTTTCTTCCCAGCGCCGGTTCCCCTCCTGGCCTCCCAGGGTCCCCCACCCCCCACCAGCTGGTTGTCCCCTTTACCCACCGCACTTCTTTGGTGATGAACAGAACTCCTGCCAGTGCTTGCTAATTGGGTTAATGCACTGGCTCTCCCAGCAGCCCAGCCCACCACACTGGCTGCTTTCCCAATACCTGCCTCTCATCTGTTCCAGGCTCACTAATTTGCAACAACAACCTCCATTGTCCCCCACATCTGGGACTTCGGGGTTTCAAGTGAATCTCCCTAAGGCAGAGAACAGAAGATGCTGCTATTTCGGTTTGTCTCCTGGACAATGGGGCCATTCTCTGGGGCCTGTGGGCAGTTCAGGGGAACCTAAGCCGTGGTGGGACCCGGGCCAGGGAGGGGAGCACACAGGGGTAAAGTTCTGAACTTTTCTTCTTGGCTACTTGGGTTTACATTTCATTCCAACCAATTTCAGATGCAACTGACAAGCCAGGAGCCTGGGGATTTGAGGACCCCCGCCCTTTGGCCTCTGGTCTCTAGAACAGCCTGCACAGGGCTTGGGCAGGTCTGACCTGGCCTGACCCAGCCTCCCCCAGAGAAGGCAACATTGAGGGTGGTCTTTCTCACCCCCAAGGCTCAATCATTGCCTCTCAACTCCCCGGGGGGGGGGGGGGGTTTTNTTCTCCCCTGTTGTTTGTGAGATGTTTTCATTCTGCTTAAATCGGTTTCACCTGAAAGAGATCATTACCTGCCCAGGAGCACCTGGCTGGCTCAGTCAGAGCATTCTTTCCTTGATCTCAGGGTAGAGAGTTCAAGCCCCACTCTGGGTGTGAAGCCTACTTAAAAACAGAGAGAGAGATTATTACCTGCCCAATGGAAGGCAATGTCAGCATTCTTGAAATGGGATGTACCCGGGACAGCCAGAGACAGCCTCCAGGAGTCTGAGACGCACCTGAGGGTCCCTTATCCTGGTTCTCACACCTTCTGTGGTCTGAGCCCCCCCTTCAGCCTGGCTCCTGGGATAGAGCAACTTTTCTACCTTTGCTCCTCCCAGCCTCCAGGTAATCCTACTGTCCCCAGGCAGCTCCCAGGGCTTCGGACCACAGGCTCAGGGAGTGCTGAATGTGGGCCCCTGGAGCAGCACTGGGCTACTCTCAGGGACACGTCGGGAAGATGAGCTTTTGGCATTTTATACAGCCACACCTTCTATTGTTCCGTCTGGACCTCTGACCGTGCAGTCCCCACACCCCTGGGAGGGGCGGGAACACTTAGATCTGCCAGGCTCCCGAGTGCACCTCCTGGTCGTGGTTGTGGTGGCGGGTGCTCCCGAAAGGCCCCTTCCGTGTTGCCTTCAGCTCTGATTGTCAACTCCCCTTACCCCATCCCTCTGCTCTCGGGAGGGTGCAAGCCTCTGGCACTCAGCTCTGTGCTCACTGCCCGCAGAGGAGAGGTGCTCAGTGCGTCCTTAATGAATTCGACTGGGTTGGGAGTTCCTGGCGAGGACTTAAGCGCCCGCCCAGGCTGTCTCCGGAAAGAAAGTGCCGATTTGAGCAACACGTAACCGAAGGCCCCCACCGCTTCCCCGCAACGCTGGGAGTCGTGCTGGCTCCCTGGACAGGGGAACTCCCTGCAGGGACGTCTCCCTGTGACTGTCTGCACACCACTGCCCCCCGCTGGGCACGGAGGCCATCCAAAGCCAGCCACCCCAGGGCTCCTTCCTTCCCCGTTCTGGACACAGCTCCCGGCCTAACTGGTTTCTCGCCCTGACTGCTTTCCTTTGACTCTGCGTCACCCAGGAAGGTACACGAGGAACAGCAGCTGCTTTGAGTCCCGTGAATACTGCCTGAAAACCGAGGCGACCCAGAGTCACTGGCAAGCAAGCCGGCAGCACCGTGGACTGTTACTGCGAGGATCGATAGAAGATTCTCCGTGGGGCTCCTGGGTGGCACAGCGGTTAGGCGTCTGCCTTTGGCTCAGGGCGTGATCCCGGTGTTATGGGATCGAGCCCCACATCAGGCTCCTCTGCTATGAGCCTGCTTCTCCCTCTCCCACTCCCCCTGCTTGTGTTCTCCCTCGCTGGCTGTCTCTTTCTCTCTGTCAAATAAATAAATAAAATCTTTAAAAAAAAAAAAAAGATTCTCCGTAAGAACTTCCACCTGCTTGTGACCGCGCTTGGGAGTCACCAGAGGAAAACCAAGGGACAAAAGGCTTCAAGCAGGAGAATTTCTATTTTAAAAACAACAGTAAAAACTTTCTCCTTTGGGGAAAGATCAGGGAAGGGAAAGCACACACATGCACTGTGGGTCAGACTGCTTTCTCCTTCCCCGTGACACGCTTCCTCTCTTCAATTACAGAGATTCGTGAATTTGCCTTACTGTTTCTGCCCTGACCCCATTAGCTTGAAAGTACTTTGTCCAGTCCAACAACTGGTCTGTAAGGCACAGGTACTCAATTCCTGGCAGTCAAACACAGGATGGGAGTGGCTTAATTTGCCAATAGCAACGGTATTATTGTAAGTGAAATAGAAGGCATCACACGTGTCACTTATTCATTGCTTCGGTTTGCCGAGAAGTTACATTCATCTTCCCAAATGGAACTGGAGTGGCAGGCATTTGGATACAGGAATCAGGCTCAGCGAGGAGGGTGGCCCTGAGCAGAAATCCGGGAGTGGCACAGCATGGCCCTGGAATGAACTACAGGGGGGTGAGAAGGTATCACACGTGTCGTTTATTCATTGCCTCGGTTTGCTGAGAAGTTACATTCATCTTCCCAAATGGAACTGGAGTGGCAGGCATTTGGATACAGGAATCAGGCTCAGGGAGGAAGGTGGCCCTGAGCAGAAATCCGGGAGTGGCACAGCATGGCTCTGGGATGAACTACAGGGAGGTGAGCTCGAAGTCTGGTACCTCCTGACTGCTGCTGGGGGCTCTGGGGGCCAGCACTGAGCCAGAGCAGTAAAGCCACACGGGGAGAAGAGGGCAAGGGACAATGAGGTCAGACAAGCCAGGGGCCTGGGAAGTTTTCAGGACGACAGGGTGCCCAGTGGCTTCAAGTGCAGCTGAGTAATCTAGTCAAGAAAGGATTGAGAGTTGTCCGAGGGAAGGGCGACATGAAGATCAGTGGGAACCAGCTCAGGCTGAAGGGTGGCCAGAGCTCCACTGCCAATGGGATCGATGGGGGAAGTGGGGGAGACCATGAGGACAGGAGAGCAATCGAGGCAGGCCAAAGGTTAAAGGCTTTTGGTTTCAACCTTGCGCCCAGGCTTGGCTCCACCAACCCAGCTCCCCTATTGCCCCCAGCTGCAATTTCTGAAAGCCAAAATTAATCATACCGCTTCCGTTAGTAATTAACACACCTGCTGGCTTGCCACTTGCTGGCCATTGAAGGCAAAGTCCTGTGCCAATCCGTAGGGTATAATTTGATCTCGGACTTGGCTTCTTTCTTTTCTTTCTGTCTTTCCTTTCTGTTTTGTTTTGTTTTTTTAAGATTTTATTTTTTAAGTCTTCTCTACACCCAGCCCCCCCACCCATGGAGAGTCATAAGCTCTCCCAACTAAGCCGGCCGGGCTCCCCTCAAACTTGGTGTCTTCATCACCTAGAAAGGAGAGTTGTGCAGATCCATAATCCCTTGTCCAAAACCCTTGCGGCTACGTGTGTTTGGGAATTCACAGCTTGTTGGGTTCCACAGAGGGAAGGCGGCGCACCTGCCATATGCCACGTAAAGCCACCTGCAGAGACCCGGCTCCACCCTGTCCTCAAACACGCCCAGTGGGACAAATAAAGACTACAAACCACCTTCCAAGAGGTCAGGTCAAGTTTTCTGCCAACAGAGTTACTAAGATACTTTTGTTTTTGTGAGCTTTTCCGATTTTCAGAATTGTGATAAGGGCTTGAGGACCACTCTTCCAGGGTTGTTTTAATGCCCAAATGAGTGTGTGTGTGTGTGTGCACGCATGCACGCACGCATCCTGGTTTCTGTGTCTTCGGGGGCTGCAGCTGAGCCGAGCTCAGGGGTGCAGGGACCCCCCTCACCACGGCAATCCCTGCTCTCGAAGCTGTGGTCTCTTGGAGGCAGGGATGAGGCTGGCCTTGCACTTGCCCTGGGTAGGCACCGAACATCTGGGATGTTCCTTACTGTGACAGAAGGCAAATGTGGCACCGTCTCAAGTGCTACTGTCCTCGCCTTTGGGCAAAAACCGCTCCTTCCAGAGGGTCATTCATCCCGACCCTTCCCTCCCGGCCCCTCACTGCTGTCCGCCACAGCTCCTGCACCCCACTCTCACTAACCGGGCCCTGGCTCTGGTCTTACTCTTCATCCCGCCCTCTGCCTTACTCGTAAGTGACGTTAATAAAGCCTGGGCAAGTCAGCTTCACCGGGAACCATAGCTCCTCTGAAATCCCCAACCGTAACTTCAGGTCCTCCTCCCTAGTATACAAGCTTCAGACGTCCTCGACACCTGCTCCCTTAACCTCTCTTAACCCAATTAAATACCCACCTATCTAGCCTGGATCCCGTGATTTATCCCTTCAACCACGCTCTTGCCAGTGCCTTCAACATTTCTGTCCCCTTGTCCTTCTGCTGCATGTACCCTACAAATCCCTACTGCCTGTCTGTTCCACTACAAGACCCAGGCCTCTGGAAGGTGCTGGAAACAGACCCCAAAATGTGCAGATTAGGGCTCTTCTGGGAGTAGGAGCTCCAACTTCAACTGGGCCTTCGGCTCTGCTGACAAGCTGTCTTTAAGTTTCTGGTCTGCTTCCTTGCTCATTTCTCACTCTGGCTTTTCCAAATCCTCTCCTCAAGGCTGCGAATCCACGCTTGCCGTCCTACGTACATTCTCACCTACGCGTCACTCACATTTTCCTCCTTCCCCACCACCTCCTGGGCAGCCTGAAGCCTCCTCCTGTGCACGCTCCTGTGCCTTTTGCCGTCCCCTCCACGTTCTCCCTGAGATCTTGCTTTCCTCCTTCCTTGCATTTTTAATCCCTCCAGCTCTTACGATTCCTTCTCTGAAAGTAACAAACAGGCACAAAGTCTTTCCCTCTTAAAAAATAACACTCTTGGGGCGCCTGGGTGGCACAGCGGTTAAGCGTCTGCCTTCGGCTCAGGGCGTGATCCCGGCGTTATGGGATCGAGCCCCCACATCGGGCTCCCTGCTCCTTGGGGAGCCAGCTTCTATTTCTGCCCCTGTCCCTACCCCTGCTTGTGTTCTCTCTGTCAAAAGAAATAAAATCTTAAAACAAAAAAACCCTCTCTCTCGGGGCGTCTGGGTGGCTCAGTTGGGTAAGCGTCTGACTTTTGATCTCAGCTCAGGTCATGATCTCACGCTCATGAGTTCAAGCCTCTTATTGGGTTCTACACTGGGCATGGAGCCAAAAAATAAAAAGAAAAATAATACTCTTCCTTCACCAGTGTCTTCAGCCCATGTTCTAATCTCTTCTGTTTATGGCTGAGCTCTATTAAGAGTATAAAGCAGCTGCCTCCATTTTTCTGCCCCTCCCGCTCTTTCTCGTCAGTCCCAACCAGACCCCAACCTGACTGAGGCTCCTCTGGCCAAGGTCACCAATGGCTACAATCCACCGACTCCTTTCAGTTCTTTGTACTTGTGTCCCCATCTGCCCCCTGAGATCACTAACCTTCTCCTCCCCTCCCATCGCAGACCCTCCTGGCCTTTTACCTCTCTGATAACTTCTCCTCCGCTTCTTCTGTGGGCTCTGCTCCCTCTCTCATCCTTTGTTCACGTGGCTGTTTCCCGGGGATTGTGTTAGTCTCCTTTTCTCACGCGCTGTCCTCCCCAGAGGAAGGCTGCCATGACGCCCTATCTGCTGACGACTCCTATTTCTCACCACTTCTGGAGTTTTCTGTGGAGACAGACAGCTCTACCCAAACGGCCTTCCCCAGCCTTCCCCAAGGCTGTTCGTTTTCTTTCTCCTATGCTGGCACCATAACCTCCACTGGCCTGGGCATCCCTCCACTCTCTCCTGCGTACCCCACGGGACTCACCAGGTCCATCTCTAATCTGTACGCTCCTCTCCACTCCTAGGCTAGTGCCCTAACTTAGATCCCTGGCTCTTAGGCCTGCACTACTGCACAAGCATGTTAAGTGGGGCCTCCCTGTCTTCGGATTTGCACTATTTCCCTGTCCCGGTGTGCAGCTGGAGCCCCATAACATGCAGTGGACAGGAAAAACTCATCTAGAGTCACAGAAAGCAGATGGGTGATCATCTGGGGGCTGGGTGGGCGTGGGGGGATTAAATATAAAGTAGCATAAGGGACCTTTTTGGAGATGAAGAAATGCTTCGGATCCTGATTAGTATTGGGCATATTGGTATGTGACCAATGGGTATACACACACGCTTGTCAAAATGCATCAGGCTGTACGTTTAAAACCGGTGTGTTTTATTGTACGTAAAATATACCTGAATAAACTTGATTAAAGACAGACTCCCTTCCATGTCACCCCACTGCCTGGAGAGCCAAGTTCCAATTTCTTACCCCGGCACAGGTAATGATAGGACCTCTTCCCCATCCCCTAAACACGCGCACATTGCCTACTGCCGAGATCTGGAAGGAGCCTAGCCGTCCCGGCCCTCCCGCGGTACAGCCGCCGCGTCCCCAGACACTCGGCTTGCGCGCCCGCGACCCGCAAGCGACCGTGCTTCCTTTAGGGTTCAGCGAACAGACATAAATGCCCATTGCACAAACTTTCCGGTTGCGCTCCTGCGTTTCTGTCCCTCCCTCCTTTGCTAGGCTGCGGGCGTGTCAGCTGGACGCTGCTGCCCCCAGACTTGTGTCTCCAGCGCTTCCCACCCAGCCGCTGCGTCGTGGCCTCAAGACCCGGGCCTTGACCACNTCGGTTGCGCTCCTGCGTTTCTGTCCCTCCCTCCTTTGCTAGGCTGCGGGCGTGTCAGCTGGACCCTGCTGCCCCAGACTTGTGTCTCCAGCGCTTCCCACCCAGCCGCTGCGTCGTGGCCTCAAGACCCGGGCCTTGACCACGCAGTCCGGCTGGAAGGACAGCGGGCCGACACCGCCGCCCGCTCCTCCAGTCCTGCAGGGGGCGCTGTGGCAACCTCGCACCTGTCTCCCTGCTCTCGACTTCTCCCGGCGAGCTCCCAGAGCCGCTCGCTCGGGGCTCTGCCCCCTCCTGGCAGCATCCCTCCTTCCCATTGGGCGAGGGCGGGCCGGGCCGTCCAATGGGACGAGGCGTTGGTGCGAGGAGGCGCCGCCATCTTCGGGCCGCTGGGCCCCTGCACTGGTCTCCGGCCACCAGAGGTAGGTGGTAGGTGGGCCGGGTCGCGCCGCCTGCGGTCCCCGGCCTCGCCCCCTCGCGCTCCGCTGCGGACCCACGATGCCGCAGTACCAGACCTGGGAGGAGTTCAGTCGCGCGGCCGAGAAACTCTACCTCGCCGACCCTATGAAGGTAAATCCCCGCGGCGCCGCTGCCTCTGCCCCGGGTCAGGATGTTTTCCCTGCGGTCCGCCCGGCCTCTGGAGCTTCTCCAGCCCGGGCAGGAGGTGCTGGACGTGAGCGGAGACGTACCCCGCCGGGTGTCCTGGTTCCCGCTGCCTCCCGGGGAGCGGCCGGACGAGGCCCGGAAACCGGGTCATCGCAGGGCCCGAAGCGGCCCTGCCCTGCCTTCCCCGCCCCCAGCCCAGAACTTCCCTGTTGCCGCGGTTGGTTTACGTGTCACTAAGGGCAGGGCTCCTCCCCCTGCGGCTGCGGCCTCCTGACCCTGAGTGGTCTCGCTGCCCTTTTCCCGTCCTTCTGCGGCGTATGTGAGAAAGCTTGCACCCTTTCCTCAGGAAATGCTCTTAAACGCAAATGTTGGTAGACCGTTTAGGGGGTCATTCATGGCCCCCACAAAAATTATGATAAGTAGATGCCAGGGGTTAGCTCCTTATTGAAGAGCAAAGAAGTCCAAATGACGGGAATGGAAGCATCATTCAGGTCTTGATTTTTCTTCCTCTCGAGTTTTTATTAATTTTGTTGTCCTATCCAAAGGCTGTTTAAATCTTTTTGCTAATTAAAAGTCTCGGTAGGTTTTTAGACCTAGATAAGTAACAAGGAGCTATGAAACAGTGTTTGTCCATTCCTTACAATAAAATGATATAATAATAGATGATGACCTGAGTTAGGTATTTTTGAAATCGAGCGTTTTGTTTATGACACGATTTCTAACTCCTCCATTTGGTTGACCTCCTGTGTTTGTAGGGACATTGGTTTCTCCGGCAATGTACTGTACGAACGATAGGGGATTTTTGTCCAGAATCACTCACACGGTACACAAAATATCTGAAAACATAGTAAAGAGTGTAGAAATTCACATCAAGAGTAATCATATTTTAATTAATTTAATAGGGAAATGGGGGTGCCTGTGTGGCTCAGTCGTTAAGCGTCTGCCTTCGGCTCAGGTCACAATCCCAGCGTCCTGGGATGGAGTCCCACATCTGGCTCCCTGCTCCGTGAGGACCTGCTTCTTCCTCTCCCAACTCCCCCTGCTGTGTTCCCTCTCTGTCTCTCGCTGTCAAATAAATAAAATCTTAAAAAAATAATAATAGGGAAATAAACACAAGATGGTAATTACAGCATATTGCTGTGAACAGAGCTGGTCTAGAATATGCAGGATGGAGAGAGAGCCTTTCCTCTCTTCACCCCACAGAAAATTCCAGGGCCTGAAAACTTCTACTGGTTTTAGACTTATGTTTTGATAGGGGAGGGGCTCTTGACTAACAGTTTTGTGGAGTGCCTTCTTTGTGATAGGCATTTTAAACTACATATCCTTACATGTATAATTCATGTGAACAAGCAAGACAATCTGAGGTAAGTGAATAAACAGTCCTTGATACATTAAGTGGATTGCCTGGTCTCTGAGAGATAAAGCTAAAATTTGAACCCCGTTCTCTAAACCCAAAGTCTGTGCTGTCTCTGCCAGAACTAAAGAAGAAGAGAAGTTTTGTCAAGACTCCTCGGAAGCTGTTCTACAGAATTCTCTGTCTTCTTTCCCACCCTCCCGAGCCTGTCGAGTACGCCTGGCACCTTTTACCGTTCGCTCTTGCATTGCTCTCACTGAAGATGGTGTTCCTGCTGGACCACGTGATAACCTGTCAGTCAGCCTGTCTGCCTTTTTAGTCCCTCTTCACTCATGCCACAACTCTAAGACAAAAACTGGATTTTCTCAGGTTCCTACTTAAATACTGGTTTTTCGTTGATTAGGGTCAAGTCCAGACTCCCAGTCCATAGTCTGACCCTCTCCAGTCTTTCTGGCTTTATCTTCCCACCATATCCACATCCTAAGCTCTAGTCTGATGAAGTTACAGAACTTAGATCTTCATACACACTGCTCCTTCAGCTTCTCTCCTGCCCTCTTCCCTAAAAGAGAAAAGCATACATGGGCAAAGCTACCTTTAAGGGGGCGCCTGGGTGGCACAGAGGTTAAGCGTCTGCCTTCGGCTCAGGGCGTGATCCCGGCGTTACGGGATCGAGCCCCACATCAGGCTCCTCTACTATGAGCCTGCTTCTTCCTCTCCCACTCCCCCTGCTTGTGTTCCCTCTCGCTAGCTGTCTCTAGCTCTGTCAAATAAATAAATAAAATCTTTAAAAAAAAAAAAAAGCTACCTTTAGGAATCTTTTTTACACTTCTCTTTCCCCCAGTTTAAATGACTTGTTTTCTCTTCTAGCATTTTGCCTGTGTGTGCCTTTATAAAAGGACTTAATTCATGTGTCTTGTGTTTGGTTATTTTGGTTGGTTGAATTCAAAGTTCCTAAGAGAGCAAGAATCTTGATTGCTTTTTCTCCCTTTGTGGCATCTGAGCTGGTAACTTAGATGCCCCTTCAGTTACAAAATAGACCCTCTTACAGAACCGTAGAGCTTTAATTCGCACTTCTCATGAAGCCAGCCATTTTTTTTTCAACTGAGAGTTAACACTTTCTATAGTTGTCATGCTTAGTACATTTTTTTTAAAAGATTTTATTTATCTGAGAAAGGGAGTAAGTGAGAGCACAAGTGGAGGGAGGCAGAGGGAGAAGCAGACTCCCCGCTGAGCAGGGGAGCAGCTGTCCTGGACAGGCTCCATCTCAAAACCCCGAGATCATGACCTGAGCCTAAGGCAGATGCTTAACCGGCTGAGCCACCCAGGCATCCCCACGCTTAGCACATTTTAAAGTTTCATTTTGTTTCTGGAGAACTGAATTTTTTTAAAGCATGTAGAATTGAATTAAATAACCCAATATATAGAATCGGGCATCTAAAGATAATCTGGTTGTAATTTATATAAGTGCTTGGTGAGTTCCCTTTTCTCCTTCACTAAAACAAATCTCAGTGGTGTGCCCCCCCCACCCCCCAGTCTCAGGAGAGCAGAGACATAATGGGAGAAGCTGTAGGTTACAGCTCTTCATAGCCCTTTTTCTTTAGTTTCCAGAATTGTCTTGAGGCTTCTGGTTCTACATTGTGACCATTTTAAAATTATGTTCCTGTTTTGGCTTGTAGATACCTGGCACTTTTTAAAACGGATAGCCATTTATGTTGGTCAGCCAAAAATGGACTGTTTTGAATCCATCATTTAGGAAAATAAAATTGATGTTCCCAGAAGTTGTGAACTCTATTGGGAGATGTTTTCTTCTAGATAAATCATTTTCTTGGGTCCCTAACTGTAGAATGCCAAACAACAAAGGTATTGTGTAGCATGGTGCTCAACGCAGGAATTACTGTGGAAGAGTTATCGATTGAGACTTCTTTTCATGACAGAATTCTTCTTTTCTGGCACTGTGTGGTGCCATCATGATAAAGACATGGTTTCTCTGAATGCTTCAGTCCGAATCTACCTCGGAGAGCCATGGGGAGGGGACTGCATGAACCGTGACTGCCGTCCTTCCTGCCACACGGATTTGGACTTGCGTAGCCTTGTCTGCTGTTTCTCCCCCTGCTTTTCCTATCATCCCTCTGTGGCCGGGTTGGTATCGTAGGGAAGAAAGAACTTTCTCCTTTACCCTCTTAGGTTTAATAGCTGGGGCCCTGCAAATTAAAGTGGCAAAAGACAGATTAACAAGAGAGAAAACGCGATGTACGGTATGCATGGAGCTCACAAAGCATTTGACTTGAGGAGGCTGTTAGAATGGGGGCCTGTGTACCCTCTTAACAAGGCTGATAAAGTGTGGGAAAGAGGGTGGGCTAAGGAAAGGGGGTTTAGGGCTTCGGCGGAGGAAGGTAAGTTGTGGGAAGGTGATCAGTAAGGATTTTTGTGCAGATAAGAGCCCTCCTTTTCCCAGTAAGGGAGAAGGGAGCTCCTTCAGTATTAGAAATTGATGTCACCTTTACAAAGGTTAATATATGTCCTGCGTTTAGCCAGAAAGGACAGAGAGCTAATTGGTCTCTGCTCAAAACAGTCCTTATGCCAAAGTGACGTGTTTTGAGGAGGCATGTGGTGATCCCCTTCAGTATATAGAAGGTTCCCCACTTATGATGCTTGGACTTCCGTTTTTTGACTTTGGGTACTGCAAATGCAATATAAATTCAGTAGAAATCATACTACGAATTTGAATTTTGATCTTTTCTCAGGCTAGTGATACGTGGACAAAACTCTCATGGCACTGGCCACAAAGTAATTTCTACAGCCAGTAAGGGGCTTGAACTCATGACCCCAAGATCAAGAGTCAGATGCTCTACTGACTGAGCTGGCCAGGCATCCATGATAATTTCAATTTATGATATTTTCAACTGACACTGGGCTTATAGGGGACATAACCCCATCGTAAGTTGAGGAAGATCTGTATATTCTTGGGGGGCAGGTGGAGGGAGAGAATCTCAAGCAGGCTCCACGCCCAGCATGGAGTCTGACGTGGGTCTCGATCTCACAACCCTGAGATCATGACCTGAGCCTAAATCAAGAGTCAGATGCTTAACCGACTGAGCCACCCAGGCACCCCAAGATCTGTATATTCTTAATGCCAAACCACCTTAAGGGTCTCATGGACTTTCCCTGAATGTGGGTGTGTGTGTTGGGAATTTTCAGTCTATCTCTTCAAACTGGCTGCACATAAGCATCCAACTTCTTAATCTTTTTTAAAAAACGAATTACAGCAATAGAAATGAATTAAAATACTATTTTCTACCTCTCAATGATGTTTACGGTAAAGATGTGTTTAGATGTTTTGGCTCTTCTAGAGGGATCCTCTTCAGCATACTTGAAGACTAAATTATTTATGAGAAATGTCTTCTGACTTCACTGTTTCTCAATGTGTATTTTTATTTCAGGCCCGTGTGGTTCTCAAATATAGGCATTCTGATGGGAGTTTGTGTATTAAAGTAACAGATGATTTAGTTGTAAGTATACATTTTTATTTGTTGCATATGTCCAGATTTGTTTGAGTTAATCACTTGTTTGAAATTAATTACGTAGTGCAGATTGCCCATTAGGATGCTTATTTTGCATTTCATTCCAAAGTCAAAAACCTCATTCTGGAAGCTACTTTTACAGACCCTTGGGGAAATAACTTATTTCATCAATGTAGTATGTCAAGTGTTGTTTAATAATTACTTTCTTCAGACCTTAAGCAAACGCAGTATAGAGACTTAAACTGGATATGAGGGAATAGAGGTCTCCCTATGAGCGTGCGGGAAGGAAATGATGGTGTTTGAACACAAGTTATGGGCTTTATAGCGCTCTCCCTCCTTCTCTCCCTGCTCAGTCTTGTCACTTCCACACCCCGCATTCCTTCCAGGACCCTCTGCCACCTGATCTCCACATGCAGCAGTCACCCACTGAACTACTCTCACGGGGAGCCCGGCAGCAGCCCCTCGCTTCCAGACCTGATGGGTTCATCCGTTCATGTCTTACTGGACCCCCTGGCTGCTTCTGATACACAAAACCACGCTGGTGGAAACTATTTTGGCATCTGTGGCTCCATTTTATCATCTTTTTCTTTTTCTGTGTTTCTGTCTTATTGCTCTTTGCTAATAAATATTGGTGTCTCCAGGATTCTGTCCTGGGTCAGCCTTCATACTGCTTCTGGACCAGTCCATTCAGCCGCAGCCGCGGTGCCCCGGACTGCTGGAATCTAGGTCTGTCTCCACATTTGTATATTTAGCTCACATTTTTCTTCTGACTTCTGACTAGCTGTCTGTTAAGCATCCTTGCCTCGGTGCTCCTAAAAGTTAGCCTGTCTAGAATGGGACTCCTCGTCTCTTCTCAAGCTGCCACCTCCTGTTCCCTCGCGCATCAGGGTCCTTCCTTGCCCGTCCTCACATCCGCTGGCCCTTCACTTGAAGAGCTGTATGCGATCCTCTGATAGCCTCACGTGCTTTCCCAGGCATTTGGGAATTACTGGCTCAGGCATCCTGGTCTCGTTCCTGTCACGAGTGCTCTGTGTTCACTGTGCCTCCCCTAAGTTTAGGGTGTCGTCCTCACTTGGCTGGACTGCTAGGCTAGTCTCCCAAAGGTGTCCCTGCTTCCAGTTCATCCTTTAGTTGTCTGAAGAGATTTCTAAAAATGCAGGTTTGGTCGTTAATGACCCTGCTTAAAAACCTTAGTGGCTCCTCGTCACTCCTAGTGTAACTGCAGCCTCACGTGCCTCCCACCCTCTGTCTTTTCTGTGTTACAGAGGGTCTCCAGAGACGTGGCGGGCTGTCTTAGGTCTCTGTGCCTCTGAATGTCCTCTTTCCATCTTTGCGGCCTTGAATCCCACCACCGCCCAGTGTGGTGAGACGGGTGCTTATCTTTCAAAACCCGGCTTCATCTCGCTTTGCTTCATCTCTCACTTTGCTTTTTGGCTCTTTTTGTGCTGCGTCACAGTTGTTTTAGCATAACTGTCTTTTCAGTAGATTATGAACTTCAGCACAATAGCAGTAAAGTTCTTACCTGTATTTCCAGGGATTAGCATGATGTCCTGACCCGGAGGGTACTTAGTAAACAGGTTTTTCATAATTAGTAAACAGGTCTTCAAAAAAATTTCAGAGTGACTAAAAATCACTTTCTGTCTTTGCTCGTATATTAGCTTTTTATATATTTGTGTCCAAGGTTCCATTGTGAGGTTGCATGAATTCAGACTTTTAATGATTACGATGTCTTCCAGGAACCAGTTAAGTTTGAAGTAACTGAAAACGTGAAAAATGGTGTAGTGTGCTAGACTTAGAGTCAAGAGGTTTGAATCCGAGTTCAGCCGTTAACCAGCGTCCCAGCCTTGGAAAAGTTCAGACCAGAAGTTTGGCTTTCTGGGCCTCTGTTTCCTTATCCGTAAAGTGCCATAGCAGTGGTCGGCTCCCCTGACCGGGGTGTGGGACGTAAACTACACATGTGAAAGTACCTAGTATTATAGCATTAGTGCTTGTTTCTTAGTACCTGCACGCATGTGCTTGAGTCTGGGGCGTTCACACTGAGAATCATTTCCGTTGTGATGGGCACAGAGTGGAGAGGTGTATCTGCGGAAGACGACTTGGCTTGTCCTGTTTTTAAGATAGGAAAAAATGCAGAACTGATTTTAATCAAAGGCTTTACCTCAAAATGATGACTTTTTGCCCCCTGGTAATGATTAAACATACACATATTGGCAGGAACTTCAATGTTGCACTGGTGATTCCTGTGATAAGATCGAAATATGAAAAATGCCTTATGTGTTCTTCCTTAAAACTGCTGCAAATTAGTCCTTACTTGGAAAGGGCCAAAGACACAGTCAGACCCATCCTCCTAAATAGTAAATATATGAATCAACGCTCTGACAAAATCTGTTTTCTAATGACTCTTTTAAAGTGTGTATACTGCCCTTGCTAATTCATTTTAAGAGTTACTAATTCCTTCAAAAACTCAGTCTTAAGCTACATTTTTATTATCACCATGTGTCTTTGACTTTTTTATAGTCCCATTTATGCATCATTTTTTTTGGTCCTGGACTGATTTATAATATTTTCTATGAATCTGAAATCTTTTCTGTCAAACTGTAGTGACAAGGTAGATAGATTCTCCCACAGCACGTGTACTGAAGTTGACATGTTGGAGATTATTATGGCCTCTTTACAAGATTATTACACAAATTTCTACAATATGTGGGTAATTTAAGCGAGTGGTTTTTTAAGGCAGAATGACCAGTTGGGGGTGATAAGATTGACCTATAGATTACTTATGTTGATGACTATTATTGCAGGATCATTTGTTCCCTTTAAGACTCATGTGAACCCTTAAAATGGGCTAAAGAAAAATGGACCTTTTATTACAAAATGAGGGAAAGAACTGCCAGCTTAAATTTGATATTTTTTGAAGACCCTAGAACAAATGGTTTTTGAGAAACCGTAAGCGGATCTTAAGTATCTATCTAATGAAGAATTTAACTTACAGCATGGAAGAATTTGGTTTGAATTAAAAATTGTGAATACCTTCAGAAAATCAAGGTTAGACAGATTTATCTGGTTTAATTTAGACTGTGACCAGGTGTGAGCAAAGGATGGTGGATTTTTTTCTTTAAATTATTATTACTGTCCCCTCCCCATCTCCCAATTTCACAAGTGGGGGAAGCAATCCTAATATTGCTGTGCTTTTCCCAATATAACTCAATTAGTCATGACCAGATCCCAGGGAGAAAATAATCTGGTTCCAAGCCTGGAGTTCTCATTAGACCCCACAGCAGGAATTAGCATATTACTTAATTGGTCAATTTTGAGGGTGTTCTGTTAGAGTTCATTTAGTTTTTTGCTTACAGCAGTGAAGTTGGAAATACTACAAGATAGTAAAGGAATGTAATTACTGGGGGCTTAGAAACTTGAGCGTAAGAGCCTTAGTATGACCTCCAGAGGGAATAGAGCAAAACGGGGTAGGAAAGACTTGTATTTGTACCCAGTCCTATATTTGCTATGTTGTTGATAGCCTAGTTTTACGTAGTTAATGTGTACTTTTAAAATTTCTGACAGTGTTTGGTGTATAGAACAGACCAAGCCCAAGACGTGAAGAAGATTGAGAAATTCCACAGTCAACTAATGCGACTTATGGTAGCCAAGGAATCCCGCAGTGTTGCCATGGAAACGGACTGAATGGTTTGAAATGAAGATCTGTCATGTTCTTAGGAAGTAAATCTCTTTTGAATCTGAAAAAGTGTTGGGAAAGGAACTACTTTATGTAATTAAGTGGGCTCTTCCGAAGTGGGGAGATCATTTTTTGTACTTTGTTTTTTAATGTTTACTTTAGAGAGCCAGGAATGTAAATGCTTTCAGGTAGAAAAACCTTTATTTATTTTTGGAAATTGAACAAATGCATATGTTGGGAAACCTTTTGTGGGTTGCTATGGGGTAAAATACGTAATTATTCTACGGTAAGTTTCTATCAGTAATTTGAAAATGAGATACCAGTAAAAGGCAATTCTTCCTTAAATTTAGTTACTCTGTCTTTAAAAGAAAATTAAATGTAACCATTTTGCTGGATTGGTGTATTTCTTTTGGAGCATAAAATTTGTGCTGTTGACCAACAAACGTAAAACACGGTAACTGGAATTACCTGTAAGCAGCAGGTGCCTGACTGCGTGTGATACAGTAGTGTAGTCTCAGTTGTCGGCACGGCATCGTGGAAACAGGTATGCTTTACTTTACCTAAAACTTCCCAAATTTAAACTGTATTTTTGAATGTAAGGGGTTTGTAGTATCATTAGCTTGTGGAGCAGAGATTTGCTTGGAATCTAGTTTTCAGTCTCAGAACGACTGCAGTTGCTTTAAGTGCACCAACAGAATGATTGCTGGTGGACTGAAACCACCATATTACACAAGTGTTTGCCACCGATTTCCCATCTATATTTTCTCAGAAGGGCTAGAGATTATTCAAACTGTTAAATCTTTGCATATGTCTTTGCCACCCCTGCCCGTTTCTCTCTGTATTTAACTAAGGTGTTAAGCGTGACTGTCACGACTGTTATGTTTTCCATTAGGCCAGAAGGAATATTATTTGATACTTATCATATTATTATAACCTGAATTTTATCACCTAAATGTAATGTTCACTTGTTGCTTCCTACATTAAAATATTTTTTTGTTAGGAATTTGTCGTGTTGAGCAACATTTTAACATGGAAAATTCCATTAGCCATATGAATTTTTGCATGTTTCAGAGAAGTAAGTAAAATATTATATAAATATGTATTGTTTCTCTTGAAGTTTTTAACATCTCACGAATTACTGATTTCTTGACTGGGATATACTGTATTCATTTAGTCTAAAATGAGCCTGATGAGGCCGTAGTAAATTTTGTTTGTCGCCAGTACTTTTTATCACAGGACCTTCTCTGAAGATTTATGTTGGTGGCAAGGTTGTTTTCTTGATTAAGAAAAGTAACATCAGGGGCGCCTGGGTGGCACAGCGGTTAAGCGTCTGCCTTCGGCTCAGGGCGTGATCCCGGCGTTATGGGAATCGAGCCCCACATCAGGCTCCTCTGCTATGAGCCTGCTTCTTCCTCTCCCACTCCCCCTGCTTGTGTTCCCTCTCTCGCTGGCTGTCTCNTCTTTCAAAAAAAAAAAAAAAAATTAAAAAAAAAAAAAAAAAAAAGAAAAGAAAAGTAACATCAAATAGTAAAGGGTGTTTAGGGTTTGGGGTCCCCCCTCCCCTGATCAGTGGGATCACTGGAGGATTTTTTTGGCCTTTTTCTTTCTCATTTACACCTTCTGCTTTTTAACACTGCTTTATAAAAATAACCTGGAAGGGAAGGACTGGGATTTGGGTTCCTTGGGTCCTTGTAGCTTATAGCAGAGAGTGGAGAGCGGAGGTTGCAAGGCAGATGGCCTGGGTACTTGGTCTCCACTGCTTCCTCACTCTGTGGTCTTAGGATACTTCTCTGAGCCCCTGTTTCCTTCTCTGGAAGTTGGGCTGACACCAGTACTCCTAGGACTTGAGGAGGATCAAATGGTGGAACCTATTGTTAGCCCTTAGTACGGTGCTCGGAACATAATAAAGCTCAATAAATGGTAGCTGCTGGCAGTACTTTTAGGGAAAGTACTTTTTTAGGGAAAAATACCTGGTTGTATTTTTTAGGGAAAAAGGTATACCTGGCTCTTAAAGTTTATTTCATAACTTTAATTGAAGTATTATTTAGAGGTAACGTCTGCCTTTTCTGCTGACAGCTGTGTCTTTATTAAATGCCATTTTTGGCAGTGGGAGAGCAGAACAAGACTGTCCCCAGAGAGAGTGTGGGAAGAAACTGAAATCCTTAAATCTAACACTTCTGTATGTGTCTGCACAAAATAAAATTATTAAGATAATTAATTGGTAAATGTATCGAATTTCTTAAAGACCATATAAATAACAAAACACCAAATCATTATATATTCTTAAAATTGCAGTGCTGTGTACTCCCAATTTTATTTATTTATTTTAAAGATGGTATTTATTTATTTGACAGAGAGAGAGACAGCCTGTGAGAGGGAACACAAGCAGGGGGAGTGGGAGAGGAAGAAGCAGGCTCCCAGCAGAGCAAGGAGCCCAATGTGGGGCTCGAACCCAGGATCTTGGGATCACGCCCTGAGTGGAAGGCAGACGCTTAACAACTGAGCCACCCAGGCGCCCCTCCCAGTTTTTTTTAATCATGAAGTATTTCTAGACACCATAATCACACTTCCCTGGGTTAATTTTTAACAAACATGTTTGTGATGTTTTTGATCAAACACTGCTGACTCTAAGGTCATCCACGTGAAGTCACTGTAGTAATTGAGATTCTAGGTATAGTTAGCAGCTAAAATAATTTCATTTTGTTCTTCTCTTACAAGGACCCACTCTCCTTGGAACACAGAGTTCATTAAACATTGCTATTAGGCTATATATGTTCTCTACTGTAAAAGGTTGGATTTTTCTCTCTTGGGGTACCTACTCTGCCAACTTTCTGTCTTAAAAATCTAAAGTCTCGTGGCACCTGGGTTGCTCAGTTGGTTAAGTGTACCACTCTTGATTTCAGCTCAGGTCATGATCTCGGTCCTCAGATTGAGCCCTGCTTTGGGCTCCGTGCTGAACTTGGAACCTGCTTAAGATTCTCTTCCTCTCTTTGTGCCCCCCCCCACCCGGGTTGCTCACCAAAAAAAAAAAAAAAAANNNNCCCAAAAAAAAAAAAAAAAAAGTGTGTGTCTGTGTGTATAATATATATATATAAAGTCTCTTTCTCAGCCACAGCTTTAAGTCATTGATTAGAGGCAGTGTTGGCAGCATTTTATAGTTGATTCTTCTGTTACCCTTGAAAATCTAACATTAACAATTGTTTTTTTTTGTTTTGTTTTGTTTTTTTTAAAGATTTTTATTTTTTTTTAAATTTATTTATTATTTGACAGAGATAGAGACAGTCAGCGAGAGAGGGAACACAAGCAGGGGGAGTGGGAGAGGAAGAAGCAGGCTCCTAGCGGAGGAGCCTGATGTGGGGCTCGATCCCATAACGCCGGGATCACGCCCTGAGCCGAAGGCAGATGCTTAACCACTGAGCCACCCAGGCGCCCCGAAAATCTAACATTAACAATTGTATGATGGTAATAGTCTTCAAAGTATTCTAAAACAAATTCAGAATGAGCGAAATGTGAAATTAATTGCCCAAGAACAGTAAGAGGTCCTATCCTTTCTGCCTACTGAAAATGAAACTGAAAGCCAGGTCCCTACCTTTATCGCACTCCTATTGTTCCTCTTAGTCAAAAATGCCTTGTGGGAATGGCAGTATCATCGTATTTAGTAGTATTTCTCTTCAAACAGGGAAAATGTTCCTTTAGTACTGCAGTTGAAATGTATGATAATGTGAGAAGAAAGTCAAATGATTTCATTCCTCTTTCTTACATTAAAAGCACTAGTTGGGGGGCACCTGGCTGGCTCAGTTGGAGGAGTGTGTGGCTCTTGGATTTCAGAGTCGTGAGTTTGAGGCCCACATTGGGTGTAGAGAATAAACTTTAAAAGCATCAGTTGGACTGGTTCCAGATAAGGTGGAGCAAGCACGTGCCCCCATGGCTATTCCACCAGGGACAGCTGTGAGTGCGTGGAGCGCCGGAAGAAAACAGCAGGTAGATTAGGAAAGAGGTAGAGAAGTTGAAATACCACTGAACCAGCGATGAGTCCACCATTTTCCCCCTCTGGTATCCCCCAGCGTGAACTCAGCACGTTGGAAAACTAGAATTAGATACTGGGGTGCAGACAGGCCACAAGCCCTTTTAATCTGGCTCAAGGAGGGGGAACTTCTAATACACCCAAGAGAGTGTAGAAATCCTTTGTTTATTTTACTCTTTTGTGTTCTCTTACCTGGCCCCCCCCCACTCCCACCCCAGCAATCCCATCATGGTGACAGCATCCACTACTGGAAGTGGGAGCCTGCAGGAGTCAAAACTTGGGGAGATGACCCTCTCCCATATAGCTTTGTCTCCAAGAGGGTAGAACCAATCCTCATTGCATTTTTCTCTCTGCCCTCCATCCACTTGGCCCTGGATGCAGACACAGTGGCAAAACTAGTCTTCTGGCCAGAGAACTGAAAATAGAAGGAACCAGAAAGTACCAAAGAGATCACAGAAAGGAAGGAATTCAGGAAGGGACCTCATTAAGTTGATGAACCCCTGAGTCCACTGCCAAGCTGTATGTATGTGTACATCTGATCCGTTTCAGCAGACCGAAGACTCTTAATAAGGAGACCACTGCCCAAATCCTAGCCTGGCAATTGGGAGGCATTCACATGCGTGGCAATGATTTTGAAAGTTGAACTGACGTCCCAAACTGCCTTCTGAAGGCTATCATTCCAGTGTCAGTTTAGCTTTCAAAACCTTTGCCTGATCTTACACACCTGAAACTCATGCAATGTTTTATGTCTATTTGGTCAGAATTTTAATAAACAAGAGTTAGAGTTTAATGACAACATTCAGAATGTCAAGGATATGATCCAGAATTACCTGGCACACCAGGAAATGGGGAAAATCTCAACTCCTAGAAAAAGACAGGCAAGCGATCCCAGCACTGAGATACCAGATGTTGGAATCATCTGATAAAGACGTTAAAGCAACTATTGTAGGGGTGCCTGGGTGGCACAGCAGTTAAGCATCTGCCTTCGGCTCAGGGCGTGATCCCAGCGTTGTGGGATCGAGCCCCACATCAGGCTCCTCTGCTATGAGCCTGCTTCTTCCTCTCCCGCTCCCCCTGCTTGTGTTCCCTGTCTCGCTGGCTGGCTCTATCTCTGTCGAATAAATAAAATCTATTAAAAAAAAAAAAAAAGCAACTATTGTAAAAGTGCTCCAGCAAATCATCAAGAACACTCTTGCAGCCAATGGGGGGGGGTGTCTCTTCAAAGAAGAAGAAGATATGTATATAAAAAGAATGAAATGGAAATTTTAGAACTGAAATACACAGTAACCAAAACTAAAATTCCCTGAATAGTCTAGCATAATGGAGGAAACAGTGAACTTGAAAATGAACCAAACCAAGGGAATTTAATCTGAAGACTAGAGAAAAAGGTTGAGAAACAAGAAAGCAAAACCACGAGCAGAGCTCCAGAGATCTGCAGGACAATGATAAAAGGTCTAACATTTGTGCCATCAGAATCCCAGAAGGAGAGGAGAAAGCATGCTGCTGGAAAAAAAGAGTATTTCATTTATCTATCTACTAAAAGTATTTCATTTATCTATCTACTTTCTTCTACCTTGAAGAAATACTGGCTAGAAACTTCCCAATTTGGTGAAAAACTGAAACCTATGGATTCAGGAAACTCCCAAGATACCCACACCCAACACAAATCATAATGAAAACTGGACTACACTCTTGAAAGCAGCTGGTGAAAAACAGCAATGATCTATGGGAAATAATGATTTGGATGACTAGATCTCACATCAGAAGTGGAAGCCAGGAGGAAGGAGCATAGCATTTCTAAAAGGCTAAAAGGAAAGAACGGACAACCCAGAATTCTATATCCAATGAAAATAGCCTTCAGGCACTAAATGAAAAGTCACTCTTGGTTGAAGAAAAACAGAAAATTCATTCCCAGCAGGCCTGTCTAAAATCATTAAAGGAAGTTCTTCAGACCAAAAGGAGATGATGTCATAAGAAAATCAGGAAAGAAGGAAGGGCAACGGAAATAGTCATGATCTGGGTTAAAAGAATTAAACAATTCTCTTGAGTTCTTAAAATACATTTGATGATAGAAATAAAATATGGCACCGATGGTGTTTTCACTGATGGAATATGTAAGGCATCAGAACAAAGGAGAGGGATGACGGAACCTATATGATAGTAAAGTTTCGACAGTCCACTCAAAGTGGTGAAATCTTGATTCCAAGTGGACTGAAAAACGTGTGTATTCTCATCTCTGAAGCAACCACCAAAAGAGCTACAAATAGTTCTTTTAGTAGATAGATAAATGAAATACTGGGAAAAAATTTAAATGACCCCAAAAAAGGCAAGAAAGGGGTCAGGAATAACAACAACAAAACAGGAAACAAACATAAAACAATGGACCTAAATGCAAACACATCAATACTTACATTAAATACCAATAGTCTAAACACACAGAAATTGTCAAAATGAAAAAAAAAAAAAAACTAGAACCAACTATATGTAACAATTGTATTATAAAAGATATAAATCAGAATTGGTCAAAGGAAAAGACATAGGATAAGACAAAGCGTAAAGCTTCCATGTCCTTAGGACAAATTACCCTCCTGGTGCATTCATGAATGATTACCCACCAGGGACACTGACCCAAGCTTTGGCTGTCCGTTATGTTCCATTACGTAGGAATGATTGAATCACTGGCCATGCACTAGAGCTCAGTCTTCAGCCACCCTTCCCCTCCCCAGAGGATGGGCTAAAACCCTCCTTAAAGCCCCAACCCTCTAATCACATGGTTGGTCTTTCTGGCATGGCTAGCCCCTTCCTGAGTTACCTCATTAGCATAAACTCAGAGGTGGTCCCAGGGACCCACCATGAATAACAAAGGTACTTCTATCACTCAGGAGATTTCAAAGATTTGGAGGTTAATTCCCAGGAACCCTGGTTTCCTGGAACAGAGACCAGAAAAATTCTTTACAATCTCTTAGTAAAACATTCACTGATGTCATACAGGAAACTAACCAGTGCAGTAAGGCAAGAAAAAGAAAGAAAAGGCATCCAAACTGAAGAGAAAGAAGTAACTCTTTGTAGACAACGTGATGGCCTACATAGAGAATCCTATGGAATCTACAAAAAAAGCTACTGAAACTAATAAGGTTGCAGGTTACAAGATTAATGTATATAATATATACAACTTTATTTCTATATACTTGCAACAAACATGGAAGTTAAATTGACAAATACATTTTTAATATTAAAAGATACATACTGAAAGCTAGAAAACATTGCTGAGAGAAATTAAGACTTAAGTGAGTGATCTTATTCACAGGTCAGAAGAATCAGTATTATTAAAATATCATTTTCCCTGAAATTGATATATAGATTCAATGTATCCCCAGTTAAAATCCCAGCATGCTTTTTTGTAGAAACTGATATTCTGATTCTGAAATTCACATGGGAAAGCGAAAGACCTGGGCGGGAAGAGCTAAAAGATCTTTGCAAAAGATGAGCTGAAGTACAGAACTAAAACCACCTTCTTTCATGTCTTGTAAAGCCACAGTTCTTCAAGACCACACCAACGTAAGATCAGTGGGACAGAATAGAGTCCAGAAACAGACCCACATGTATGTGGGTAACTATTAATTTACAAAGTTATAAAAGCAAGTCATGGAGAAAGGACAGTCTATTTAGCAAATGGTGCTGGGATGATTCGATATTCCTATGTTTAAAAAATTCAAACTTCTACCTTGCACCATATGCAAATATTAATTTAAAAGATGAACCATGGACCTAAATATAAAACCACAAAACTTTTTTGAGGATTATTTGTTTTAGGGGCGCCTGGGTGGCACAGTCATTAAGCATCTGCCTTCGGCTCAGGGCGTGATCCCGGCATTCTGGGATCGAGCCCCACATTAGGCTTCTCCGCTAGAAGCCTGCCTTCCTCTCCCACTCCCCCTGCTTGTGTTCCCTCTCTCGCTGGCTGTCTCTCTCTGCCAAATAAATAAATAAAATCTTTAAAAAAAAAATAAAAAATAAAGATTATTCGTTTTAGAGAGAGAAGGGGGAGGGGCAAAGGGAGAAGGAGAGAGAGAATCCAAGCAGACTCCCCGCTAGGCACAGAGCCCCATGTGGGGCTTGATCCCAGGATCCCGAAATCATGACCCGAGCAGAAATCAAGAGTCAGATGCTTAACCAACTAAGCCACCCAGGCTCCCCTAAAGTACGAAACTTCTGGAAGAAAAGAGGAGGGAATCATGACCTTGGTTAGGCAAATATTTCTTAATCTGTATGCGATCTATAAAAAAGATTGGACTTCAAAATTAAAATCTTTTGTTCTTCCAGAAACACCGTTAAGACAATGACAAGCCACATATCAAAAATTATTTGTAAAGCATATATATGTAATACATTTATAAGAACTCTCATTTAAAGGACTCTCAAAACTCAATAAACCCTCTCCCCCAAAAAAGTACACAGAAGACACTTCCCTGAAGAAGAAGTACATGTGGCCAATAAGCACATGAAAAGATGTTCAACATTATTAGTTGTTAAGGAGATGCAATTTAAAATCATGAGATACCACTATGCACCTATTAGAACGACTAAAATTTAAAACCTTGACTCTACCAAAAGCTGACAGGGATGAGGTGCAACCAGACCTCTCATGAACCGCTGGTAGGAATGTGAACTGGTACAACCATTGGGAAAACAGGCAGTTTCTTTAAAAATTGTGCATACATCTACCGTCCACACAAAGACCTGCACATGAATTTTTTTTAAAGATACTATTTTTAGGGCACCTGGGTTAAGCCGTTGGTTAAGAAGATGTCCTAGGCTGAGTTCATGATCTCAGGGTCCTGGGATTGAGCCCTGCAGCCGGATCCTGCTCAGCAGGGAGTCTGCTTTTCTCTCTCCCTCTGCCCTGCCCCCCGCCCCCCCACTCATGCTCTCTCTCAAATAAATAAATTTTTTAAAAGATACTTTTTTAAGGTAATCTCTACACCCAACCTGGGGCTCAAACTCACAACCTTGAGATCGAGAGTTGCACGCTTTACTGAATGAGCCCCCCAGGTGCCTCCACTTGTACATGGATGTTAATAGTGGCTTTATTCATTAATAGCCCTGAACTGGGAACAACTCAGTAGTCCATCAGTAAGTCAAGTGTTTGGATGAACAAATTGTGGTATATCCATACATAGCAATACTGCTCAGTGATGAAAAGGAGGAATAACTACCAATACATACGACAAAGTGGGCGAATCTCAAAATATGCTCAGTGCAAGGAGCCAGGCCTCTGAGCACATACTGAATGATTTAACTTTGGTGAATTTCCAGCTGCAAAAACTGCAAAATAATCTCTAAGTGACTGCAGGTAGATGAGTGCTTTCCTTGGGGACAAGGGGCCCATGAACAGAAGGGATTGCAGTGAAACGTGAGGAAGCCACAAGTTCAGTGGCTTAAGACAACACGAACGTATTCTCTTACGGGATCAGAAGTCTGGAACAGATCTTCAAGAGCGGAAGTGAAGGTGTCAGTAGGGTTTGTTCCTTTGGGAGCCTCTGGGGGAAAATCCATTTCTCTGCCTTTGCCGGTCCCCAGGGGGGCTGGCCTCCTTCCCTGCCTCATGGCTCCACGTTACATCACCTTCCTACCTTGTTTCTGCCCCGTCACCTCTGCCTCCTCTGACCTCCTTGCCTCCCTCTTGTGAAGACACTGTGACTAATGCCCACCCACCTAGCCCGGGATCGTGTCTCCAGGTCAATCATATTTGGAGAGTCGCTTTTGCCACATAAGGCAGCAAATTCACAGGTTCTGGGGGTTAGGGCATGGGTATCTTTGGGGGAGCCATTACTCAGCCTGCTCCAGATAAGCTTTTATCAGACACAAGTTTCAAATTTGGATGATAGCCACTCACCCTCCTACTCCACCCCTTTATGGATGGGGTCTGACATCACTCTTCTTGGCATCCATGCACACACGACTCACAAGTACTGGGGAGCCAAAGCCTGTGAGGTCACCCTGGGCCAGTGAGGGATGGGAGCTCTCGCTCCCACTTTTTGTCCCCTGGGTGGACAGCTCTGGGACTGGTTTTAGAAAGCTCCTCAGAAGGTTCCACAGGAGCAAGCACCGGCCGCCCAGAGCAGTGGCCAAGTCGAAAACATCCTCGTGGGGCGCCTGGGTGGCTCAGTCGGTTGAGCGTCCTACTCTTGATTTCAGCTCAGGTCATGATCTCAGTGTTGTGGGATTGAACACCATTATCAGGCTCTACATTCAACAGGGAGTCTGCTTGAGATTCTCTCTTTCCCTCTCCTTCTGCACTCTCCTCCCCCCAGAAAAGAAAAAACGCCCTCATATCGTCTTTTACTCCTTTACATTTTCACCTCCCCGTCCTTACTCCTGTCCCTGGGATGATGTCCCGAATAAGTTCCTTACACGCAAACCCTTGTCTTACACTCTGCTTCCAGGGGAGCATAGATTAGAACAACAACAAAAAGCTCTTTGGAAATTAAGAACATGATTTNTCCCAGAACGCTGGGATCACGCCCTGAGCCGAAGGCAGACGCTTAACCGCTGTGCCACCCAGGCGCCCCCCTCCTTTACATTTTCACCTCCCCGTCCTTACTCCTGTCCCTGGGATGATGTCCCGAATAAGTTCCTTACATGCAAACCCTTGTCTTACACTCTGCTTCCAGGGGAGCGTAGATTAGAACAACAACAAAAAGCTCTTTGGAAATTAAGAACATGATCACTGAAATGAAAACACAAAAATGTGAAGAGAAAAAATTACAGAACTATCTTAGAAATTGGAGCCAAGAAGAAAAAAAATGAGGCAGAAAAAAAGAGGGGGAGAGAAAGGATAAGAAAAGCAATTCAAGATTTGGAATACAGGAGTTCCAGAAAACGGAAAATGAAGTCAAAGAAATTATCAATAAGGTGACCCAAGAAATGTTTGGGGAATTAAAGGACGTGAGTGTCCAGACTGGAAGGGCCCTCCTAGTGCCTTGTATGGAGCGTGAAAGTCAACCAAGTATCAAAACCAGTGATGCTGGAATTTCAGAACTGTGCGGGCAAAGAAAAGATCCTAGAGGGAAAGAGGGGTTCTTTGAAAAGGCTCTAGCATCAGAATGCTTTGGACTTGGGGGGCCTGGCTGGCTCATTTGGAAGACGGAGCGACTCTTACTCTTGGGGTCCTGAGATTACTTAAATAAATAAACTTTTTAAAAAAATGGCTTTGGACTTGTCAGTGGCGGTCCTAGAAACCAGGAGATCACGGAACAAGGCCATCACACTTCTGAAGGAAAACTCTTTCCATTCTGGAATGTTGCATTAATTAATGGGAAACCTAGAATAAAGATGCTTTCCAGACACACTTAGATTATGTTTTACTGAAGTAACAACCCCCCAATCTCAGTACCTTGAAAACAGTTGAATTTTTTTGCTCAAATTGCAGCTGTGGCTCCACGCTCCTGCTCCTGCTCACAGTGTCTTGACTCCAGCATCGAGGAGGAAAGAGCAAAATCTCACAACAGCTCTCAAAGCCTCTGCTCAGATGTCCTGTCGTATTCTATGATCGGAGCAAGCCGCATGTCCAAGCCCCGTCAGTGACCTGGGGGATTACATTCATCTGCGGGGAGGCACTCCCTGGAGGTCACCAAGCAAAAGGCAGGAATCCCTGAGAACAGAAACCTACACGATGTCTCAAATTTTACAAGAATCAATCAGGGATGCACTCCTCCAAAACCTTAACGGGGTGAGCCAAGGAAGAGTTCTGGAGAACGGGGGTGCAGGAAGCAGACACCTAACAGGAGAGCCCCGAAAGGATCCCCAGGAGGGGTGAAGGGGAGCCCGGCCGCGGTGGTGGCCCAGGCGTGGAGCAACCAGACCAGATGAGGCAGGTCAGAAGTCTCCGGAGGCACTTTAAAAAAATGAACTCGAAGGAAATCCAACATGAATGAATTTACTATTGAGGGGTTGGTGTTTTAAGTAGGGGCTGATCCACAGGGAAAAATTATGCAACATTCAAAATATTAATGTTAGGGAAACATGTTAAACAGGAAAAGAAAATTAATCATAGTTCTCTAGATTAGCGCTGAATTGCCTTCGGAACACTGAAAACACTGAATAATGATACCACTAAAACTATTTGGGGCTGGGGGGAGGAAGGGAGTCCATGGAGTGACGTCAGTTGAAGAAAGAGCTAATTTCCGTATCCATTGATGTCTTCAGCCATCTCAGTGCCTGAGATGTGAGTGGGAAAAAAAGAAACAAACGTAAATACACAAATATAAAAAGAATCCACTAGAAGGGTTAAACCTGGTTTTTACTCTTTCAGGAGAATGGGGGGTGGGGGTAAAATGGAGAGAAGGGCTGAAACTGCTGTTGTCTTAAACACCTCACAGACCCAGCTGATGCTTCAAATAATTGATTAAAACACCAGGTTTAGGGGCGCCTGGGTGGCACAGCAGTTAAGCGTCTGCCTTCGGCTCAGGGTGTGATCCCGGCGTTATGGGATCGAGCCCCACATCAGGCTCCTCCGCTGTGAGCCTGCTTCTTCCTCTCCCATTCCCCCTGCTTGTTCCCTCTCTCGCTGGCTGTCTCTATCTCTGTCGAATAAATAAATAAAATCTTTAAAAAAAAAAAAAACACCAGGTTTAAATAAGAGCTCCTCCCCGCATCTGTTCAAAATGGGAACCAAATTATTTTCATAGTCGAGGCGGCATAGAAAAGATGCAGTGTTCAGTGCAGACCCATAGAGGGCCCAAGAGAGCCTTTCCTGCCTTGGAAGTTTGTGTGCTTGTCAGGTTCTTTACTTCCGTCTGTTGACCTCTGATCTTCACACAATTGTATCCTTGATCATTGCTCCGGAAGCCCTGAGAGTAGGGTACAGTCAGGGAACCAGGGACACCTGGGAGAAAGTGGTGTGGAGAGTCAGTGTGAAATCATTTAGAAGAACTTTGGGGATCGGTGAGTAATAATTTATCCTTCCTCCTTCCTGTGGCCACGGGGAAAATGCTTTAAAATCCAACAAATTTCATCTCTCCTCTTTGCATTCTTTATAAATGTAAAATCTATACAAAATCTAAGATTCTTTTCTATTAGTAGTAACTCAGCACATAGGACATATTATGTATTATGTTGTCATTCCTGATATCCCCAACAGATACCTTTGCAAATTATCTTGTGTATGGTATGTGGGCAAGTTTCTAGAAACTGGGGATTCTGCTTGCATTTTATTTCTTGGTTGGTTCGTTGGTAGCTCCATATGCTGACAGATGACTGGTAAATATACTTGACTATAAAAATGATGAGAAGACGCAGAGTTGAAACTATTCTATATAATTAATATTCTTACAAAAGTCTCTTTGTCTGGAGCCTTTTGTAAAATACCTATTTGGCATCCCCACCCCCACGTCTTAATGTCCCAGTGGATTTGTAATCTGTTCATCTTGCAGTAATGAGTAGTGGGCGCTCTGCCCTTTTGAGAATCTAATTGTCATGAAATGCAGGCAGGATCTGATGCAATCAGTAAGCTCTCGATGGGTGTCTGGTAAAGGAATTTATTGGTAAGCAGATAGCAGATTGGGTAGGGCAGGAGCCCGGTGGTGGGTAGGGCAGGAGCCTGGTGGTGAATAAGAGTGAAGGAAAAGCTTGAGTTGAGGAGAGAAAGGGATTAGCAGTTTATGGGAATTGATCCGAGCCCGGAATTTGCAAGAGCACAAGCCATGCTTTAGAACCTACAGGGAAAAGCAATGAATCTGGAGCATCCAGGGACCTCAGAAAACAATATTTTTAAGTTAATTTTTATTTTTCTTTATTTTTAAAGATTTTATTAAGTTTTTTGAGAGAGAGGGATAGCAAGAGAGAGCACAAGGGTGGGGAGCCTAACGCAGGGCTCGATCCCAGGACCCCAGGATCATGACCTGAGCCAAAGGCAGATGATTAACTGACTGAGCCACCAGGTGCCCCCAAGTTAATTTTTACTTTTATCCCTGCACATGGTTCTTAAAAAAATAAAATGATCGAGGCTTAGAATAAAATAGAACAATCCCCCATCACTCATTTTTCTTATTCTACCTTCCAAGCCTCTTAGCATTTATTTCTGTCTGTGTAAATGACAGACTTATAATCCGTATTTCCAGCTTTGTCAATTTTGGGCATTCTCTATTGATTTTCTAGGAGATGAAGGCTAGATACCTCTACCGCTCCCACTGCACCTCCCAATTTGGTCATAGTAGCTTTCTGTTAAGTCAGTAGTTTACACAGTCATGGCTACGTATTACTGCTCAGCGCAGAGCCGAGCAGTGCACCATGACTACATTTTCTTTCCTGAACAACTTTCTGTTTTTCTTGTAATTATTCCATTTTACCCTTTGCTTATTTTCCCATGTTCCTTTCTTTAGTTTTTCCCCCAAATACGCCATCAGATCTGATGAGTGTCTATTCATATTATTTTCCAAAAGCTTAATTCTATCAGTTAACGTATTAATTCCTTCTTTTCCCTGGAGACCTGCCTCCCAGCGCCCTGTGTAGACAGGTTGCTCTCCTAGCCTGCTACACATTTGTCATCCTGCTGCCGCTCCTCTGTATTAGATCCCCTGCTCCTGGTCACCATGTCTTCCCCTTCGTCATTTACGCCCTTGTTTTGCTGGAGCACATCTGCTAGTTACATCTCAAGAAAGGGTACACGAGAAGTGAAAATGCTTATTTAGCCCTTGCATGTGTTGTTGTTGTTTTTTCTGTTTTGTTTTGTTTTTTTCCTCATGTGTTGATTTGCCCTCGTACTTCATTTTGGAATTCTCTTGGAGATAATGTCCCTCCAGCTTTTGAAAGCCTTGTGTCCCTATCTTATGGTATCAGTGTTACTGCTAAGAAGACCAAGACATTCTGACTACCGTTTGTGTTGACCTCTTTATGTTTTCATTTTTCCGTCTAGGAGTTTTGTTTTTTTTTTAAAGAA